>NW_004797651.1:730485-731993 GCF_000002075.1 Aplysia californica | reverse complement strand
TCAGTTTCTCGTTCACCATGGAGAAGGAAAGACACAGAAAACAGTGGTATAATTTTTATTAGTGTTTACCAAAATTAAAACCAGCTAATAGTTGGATGAAGTTGTCCAAATCTGGCTCCAGCCGTAGCTGTCTGCCTTGAAAACGGCTCGCCTGCGGTACCTACTAATAAGCGTGAAAGACAAAAATTATTGCTCAAACTCAAAGTAAAGTGAAAACTTGAAAGGCTCAAGTTGACCTATTCAGTGTGTGAGTTGTAAGAACTGTGGGAGGGCAAGATGCAGTGACACTGAAAATCTGCGAATCTAGAACAGAAAGCTAAATATAGATATAAATATACAATGCATTTAATTTACTATCAACCATCCAATGAAACGCGAGCCCTTTAGTCCAATCACGGCTTACAAGGTACATGATGTATGAGCATGACGGATTCCGATTCCACACAAGGCCTGCACCAACGCGCGCTTTGCACTAGCATCTGCGTTTGTTGCCATTTTTTCATCCAAAAGTTGCCAAAAAAGTTGCCATTAATTTTTAAGCTTTCTCTCTGTGACGACGTATATTGAGCAATATGTTGATAGAGATAACTTAATCTAAAACACCAGGATTCCTTGTCCTCTGTTTTAAGCATTCAGAATATCATTTGTAGCCACACTTAGTGTAAAAACGTGAAAGATAAAGAATTCACAACAGAATAAAATTAAAATTAGAACCACTAATAAACAACCACAAAAATTAACAAATAAGGGCGTGCGTCAACCCATCCCTAGACTGGCCGTTTCAACCCTAAACGCGGGTAACTCAAGAAAAAGTAAGATATAACATGCAAACTATGGAAGGGACATGTCAGTGTCAGTATTCGGTTTTGGTGGAGACATACTCTAATATAACACATTTTAAAAGAAAGGTGGAACAACATTACGCTATATAAACACAAAAATAGAAAAACAGTACATCAGAACAACAACGAGGAAAAATAAATACACACCAACATTTAAATTAAACTCAACAAAAAGGGAAACATGAAAGAGAAACAGCAATGTAAATTTATACATGTAGTATAATGTAATGGAGCCTACTTATATTCTTCACATGAAAATTACAGATCAGCGTGGTGTTAACAAGTGAGAAAGAGACAAAGTGAAGCGAAAGTGAAAATAAACTTTCTTTCTAAAAGTAAAGAGGTTTTTTATTATTATTTTTTTTATAGTACAGGGTTTTACGGCGCTCGCAACTGCATAAGGTCATATGAGCACCAATGGGTGGATATAAACAGAGAAGTCTTTACAGGGAATCAGACTTATACTGCTCACCTCTCTAGCTTCAACAGCACAAAGTCTGCTTCAACTATCAAGGCACCCCAAAATAGCAGGTCACAAGAGAGTGACAAACATACAAAAGAAGTAGAGGAAAATGACAATAGTAAGGATCAGAAAAGAAAAAGCAGCAGTTCCCTGTTGTAGATCAGGCACAGTTATGAGCGTGACATGAATCAGCCCATTTACAA
>NW_004797651.1:729135-730155 GCF_000002075.1 Aplysia californica | reverse complement strand
CCCCCCCCCCATTCCTGAGTCGTATACTTCGCAGCGCTCACGACTTTGAATGAACTTTGGTGACGCAGATTCACTAACTGGTCACGACGGCGCGAGAACCGTGGTCCACCTATCCACTTCCTTGATAATAACTGAAAACAATACATGAAAGTTGTCATGAATAGTGAAGAAAAATGTGAAAAAAAAAGATAATTTGTCAAAAAAATTGCAAGTGCAAGTGAAGATCATAAGATAATTTTGTTATTTTCTGGTCATCTTTTCACGGTTTATAAAATGTTCCAGTGGGCCTACTATTAAATCTCTATGTCTCTGAAGAACATTTTACTTGACTTAATTAGCTTTTTTCATGTACTTGAAAGCATAGAATATATAGTTTCACACAAATGTATGCACAATACTTTGAAAAAGAAAGAAAAGGTCATTGTTGTTGTTTTTTTAACGGAATCCCTTTTACGTCGAGAAAAGCGTAAAAACAAGTTAAAAATTTTTAAGAATGCCCATAATATTAAGAATCCCAAATTACTACCTTGATCTAGTTGGCTTACTCTTTAATAATCATGAGCAGTTAAGAAAAAAAAAAGAGAATGATATAGGATTTGTCTAAATATGACCATTAGTATTAGCGTTATAAAGATATATTGCCCATTTTGTCCAATTATCCTTGCAGGTAAAATCACCCTGTACTGTACCTCAATAAGCACAAAAAGAATATTTCTGTGACTTTGTATAAAGGTGTTTTGTAGTTGAGTTTTATGTAAAATTCTCAACAAAATAATGTACATTTGGACCGTCAGCTGAGATAGACACTCATGCACACAATAACATTCAGTCATTCACATATTACACACACACACACAAATACAAACACACTATTACATTACATTTACTCTCTCTCTCTCTCTATTTCTCTCTCTCTCTCTCTCTCGATCTCTCTATCACCACAACCACACATGAGCATGACATTGATAACTCAGTTCATTTACAATTCTACTGTGCATAAGATCATGTTAATACCCCCCC
>NW_004797651.1:725739-728606 GCF_000002075.1 Aplysia californica | reverse complement strand
GGGCGGTGGGTGAGGCAATATTTCAATATCCACATTCCTCAGCAGTGGATATTGCCTTTCCGCGACGCGTGCGCCGGGGCATTGTCATGAAGCAAAAAGACACCTCTTTTCAGTTTGTGTCGTCGTTTTTCCTTCAGAGCTACCTTCAATCTCTTCAGCAAGCCTGAATAGCACAGGTAGTCCCCTGGGATAGTGCGACCCTTTTGTAGATGATCCGTAAGAATTATCCCATCCTGATCCCAAAACACCGACAACAACACTTTGCCAGATCATGAATTCTGCACTTTGGCTTTTTGGGGGGTGGGGGAAGATGGTGTTTTCCATTGCATTGAAGGAGATTTTGACTCTGGGTCGAAGTGATAAACCCAGCTTCCATCCATTGTTGCTAGATCTAAACGGTAAAAAAAAAAGTTGTCAGGATCTTCTTTGAACATGTCAATTATTTGCTGACTGCACAGTGCTCTCAGTTCTTTTTGATGATGGTCAAAATTATGGCTTTTGAGAAGTGGGCACCCATCTTGCAGACACTTTCGACATACCGTTTATTCAAATGGTCATGAAGAATTGTCTCAACAGATCTATATCTCAAGCCAGTTTCAGCACAAAGTTGTCCGAGAGTAACGCACCTGTCATTCAGCACAACCTTCTTGACTTTTGAAACACGGCTGAGACAGGACGACCTTCTCGAGGGTTGTCTTCAAAGGACATGTTACGTAATTTGAATCGATTGCACAAATACTTGACCACATCATAGCTTGGGCTGATATCTCCATACACTACTGACATTTCATCGTGTACAGACCGTGGTTTTCCCCCCCTTGGAGATGAAGGAACTTCATCACAGCTCCCATTTCAATTTTTTCCATTTTGTTAACAAAAATAAAAGTGCTAATCATGCTTTCTCAATCAAGGGTGATGTAATATTAAACTACCGGCTGTACAGCCTGAACTGAACTAATCCTCGGAAATTCCCAATTATTGGTGTGCATTCTTAGTTTAGAAAAGAGTCTTTAGTTTAGATGTATCTTGAACCTGTTCAAATTTCAAGTTCGTAGCTCGAATCCTTCGTATTTGGGTAAAAAACTGACTTATTGACATCCCCTCGTATTATAATAAAGCTAGAGGATCCTCCGGGAGACTCAGAGCAAGGGTTTAGAACTTCTATGACATTTTTGTTTGAGTTTATGTGAGTAAAGAAAAGCACACCAAAACAACAATGGAAAGCACACCAAAACAACAAAGGGAAAAGTAAGACAGACAGACAGACAGAAACAACAGAGGGAAAATAAAATGGTACACATAGGACCTAGAATCTACCAGTGCCGCCCTCCAACATCCCGCCTGTCGCCTACAAACACTTGACTTGCAGTTAAAAAGAAAAGATAAACGTCTCTCTCGTTCATGTATAATTTCACAAAGCCATAGTACTGTCTTAGATTTTAAATAATTTTGCATGAATCGTTCTTAGCCTGCCTGCATGCCAGTGTTAATTACACTACTTAATACCAGTAACACTTGTCAACCACTTTATGCAGAGATACATAAATTGCAAGTGAACAGCCTGATTGGGGGCTCTCGTGGTCTCGGTGTTAGCTCATTCTATAGAATTTAGAAATCTAGATCTAGGTCCTGGATTCGAAACCTGAGAGCGACGGAAAATTTTCTTCTCTAAAATTTCCTCCTTTCAACTTCTTTCCTGCTCTCTAACCATGCTCTGTCATCTGCTTTCGTTTCCACTTTCTGCCCCCCCCCCCCTCCTTGTCCCATTTGCCCCTCATCTGGGATTCTGATTCTTTCTACAGCCTTTCTACTGCTACTCCTCGGCACCTTCTCATTACTGTCTTATGGTAGGTATGATCTAACACCTCGCCTCTTCACTCCTCGGATAAGGGCGAAAAATCTCGGAGTTCCTCTGTGCAAGTTGCGCTCGTTAAAGATCCCTTGGTTGTCCTAAAATCGATAATATTAATATAAGAGTAGGCTTCGGCCGCCACCCGGGCTAAATTCAAATTCCTACCAAACTGATGTTTAATGTGTCCCTCGCGCTCGTATGACGGTAGGCTACGCAGTTGCGAGCGCCGTAAAACACTTACCAAAATAAACAAGCAGCCTGGTTATCTCTTGGACTACTACCCCGAGTACGCTCCTTACCACTTACGTCAGATGACGTGACATAAGTTATTGCTAGTCAACGTTCATTCAGAGTAGCATAAAATAACCTAATGACTTGTGGCATAACGACCGCTCTAGCCAAATGCATAAATCGTGAGTGGGCAGCCTAGTTCTCTTGGGCTACCCCTCGCTACGCCCCCCCCCCCCTCTCTCTCTGTCTCTGTCTCTGTCTCTCTCTCTCTTGCTGGGCGCTCCTTTAGCCCAGTTGGTATCATGCTAGACTACACAGTGGATGTCCCTGGGTTGAATCTCAGACGGGGCGTTCTTGACCGCTGGTTGTTTTGAGGAGTTCAGCCTCAACCCTTTTGGCCGGTCCTACTGGAGACGGACATCTAATTCGAATGTCCTGCTTCTTAAAAACCTGCATTGATTGGGGTGTTAAACCCATGAACTTATTTACTTAATCCTTTAAAAAAATATTTCCTCACAAATAATAGTTCTTCGTTCGCCAATGTCTGGCGACGACCATCAATGCATCCTCAGATGAGAATATTTCATGTAAGGTAATCGAAATCAAATTCTTCTAAGAAGAATTAAAGTGGGTTAAGACTTCGTTGAATCAATACAAACGCGTCAGACTACTCACAGTCATTTTTTTCCACCGGCTAAAAAAACGGTATTAGTTTAACGCCCCTATCAACATTGGTTCCACCGGCTACTCTCGTCTAGGCGTACTTACTTTTTAAAGTGATGAG
>NW_004797651.1:707020-725639 GCF_000002075.1 Aplysia californica | reverse complement strand
CCCCCCGGAAAATTGAGAAGCCGGGTCTGTAGTCACCCTGCTTTCAGGTTTTTGAAAATTGCCACCCTACCTCTTCATGTTTTTTTTATGTCTTTGAACTTTCACCCAGGGTTGAGAGGGTAGTGAACCCTGCATATACATGGGACATGTCGATAGCTTTACTGGGTCTATCAATGTCACGAGTGCCCCTTGATTTCAATATCACCTCAGTAGAGGGTATGAACTGCCCTTTGTAGTGATGCAGGCTCGGCATCTTCTGGGCATTTATCGAGTCAACGTTCATACTGACTGTTGTGGTACTGGAAGTTCATTTCACTCTTGAACCAATACATGTACTTCTCCCAAATGTTATAGAGTGTTGATGCCTTTTCTGGTGCTCATTCTTCAGCCCAAATGAGCCCATAGGTGCACTATTGGTGATATGGCAAAACATTCACAATTTGCTGCAGTAGTGATACTGCATACAGCATGCATACACAGGTAATGTATAGGCAAGCTTTGTTTTGCTGGAATGTGTGCATATAAACCTCTCTAAAAGTTTGAAAGAAGGGAACCACATACTTCCAGAGCATATTCTGGTACTTGGAGTTGACCGAGGTGTTGAAAATGTGCAGCTGAGTTCTGTGGCTGAATATAATCAGTCCCCCATCATCACACTGCTATCATCCCATCTCATACAATAGAACTCGGATTCAACGAAGTCTTGGTGCCTGACCTCCAATTTTGTTGAATCTTAGTGCTCGAGGCAAACATGGGGTTTCTGCGTAGATAATTACAGAGCAAGTAATGTAAAAGGAAGTAACAAGACGTATAAAAGGCATGTAACAATTGATATGCTACCCTGAAATGCTTGCTTTTTTGCCCCTTTTCAACTTCCACTTCAATCAAAAGCAGTTTGGCTTCAAATGAAGGGCATTTTCGTTTCTTTGCTGGAAAATTCCAGGAAAATACACTGAACTCTACCTAAAGCCTTGCATATATGGCAACGTTCGATTTCACAGACCAGCGCGCAATTCATAACATAGATCTATGTCCAAACTAAATTTCAACGTAATATTGATCAGCAGCCGACAACGCGTGTGATGGTATGAAAGAAGGCTGCTGGTTGGTAGCATAAGATATAAACAATAGGCTCAGCGAATAATGGTTCATGATACAGGTGCCATAGATGGTTTCAAAGAATAGGCATTAAGGGGGGAAAATGAGCAAAGCCATGTCAGCGGGGACTGTTCGCCCTGCAGCTACTTCATTAAATCCGTGCTTGCTCATTTATATATACATCATGTGTTAGTTGAATCTGGGTTATTTTTAAAAATTGATTTTAATGAATTCAAAAAAAGGGGAAATCCATCTCTTTTTGTCGAATCCGAATTTTCGCTGAATCCGAGTTCCACTGTATCATGCAGCAGTCTGCTAGTCCTTGACATCTCCAAAGTAGAATAGAGTTTGCAGAATGTGATGATCTGCCCAGTTCAAGCGTAATTGTCGTTGGCCATCATGATCGAAGTCTGAACGTGTTTAAACACTGTCACATTGCTCTGTCAATGAGGATAACTCTTCCAGTCATCATCATCATCATTGCCTTTCTCACCCTGCACCAGGCTATAGGCCACGGGCAAACACCTTCCACCTTTCTCTATCCTGGGCTAGCCTCTTGATGTTATTCCATGTCTTCCTACTTTTCTGTACATCGATTTCTGTGATTCTTCTCCAGGTTCCACGAGGTCTTCCCCTTGATCTCTTGCCCTGTGGGTTCCAATCCAAAACTTTCTTTGTTATGCAGCTGCCCGACTTTCTGCCCCCGAGCTGAGCTGCTTCTGTCTAGACTGTATCCAGTGTGTTTCGAGGACTCGTAGTATGTGCAGCCTCTATCTCTTCATCTCTTGTACTACTTGAGAGCTTTCTTGCTTCATACAAGGAGCGAACTACGACGCAATCCGGAGAGACTTGTTCGACAGAGAAGGTTTCGGGTCAGAAGAGTCCTTTCGGGGGCGAACTCTTCCAGTGTCCAATTGAAATTGACATGCCGAGCTGGTTGTTGTGAGAAAGTGATTTTCAAAGATGCCAGAACAGTATTTGTCTGTTTTCTTGGGCATAGTGACGCCTGGTCCGCGTCTGTGAAGTGTAACCTCAGTGACTTGGAACCTGTCTCTCAGATTAATTGATGGTAGGATGAGGGCAATTGAATGAAGCATCCCTGCCACTCTATGCGCCGATAGTCCAGCTTCGAGCATTCCAATTTAGCTCTATAGTGCTCTCCTCAGGTGATTAGTCTTGGCAAGCAATTTAATACCACAAAATTTAAGCCAGCAGGAACATATTTGTTTTTCAGTTCTGAACTAATGTGTGCTGATCAGAACACAATTTACATGGATTTCAAAATTTCAACGAGACCTTACTTTCCTCACAAAACATTTTAATTTTCATATGTGGGTCATGCGATCATGGTTAAATTCTGGTTCATCAAAAAATCAGTGAGGAATCATCGTTGAGTACATGGTGAGCGAAGAGTGAAATTTTGCTCACTTACTCACGTGAGTAAGGGTACAGAAAGCTAGAAATCATAACAAAGTGGAACATTTCTATTGCCGCTGTGTGTACATTTATTGACTAAGATTTTTTTAAAATTTAGTTGCTTAACAAGCCACAGTTGAAATGGGTGGAAAACCATGATCGCATCTGTTTCAGACCTGGCACTTAAAGAAGAAGCGACAAAACATGAAAACTTACGTACCTCAACAAATGAGATTTATAAGATATCATGTGCTTTTAATGCAAATTATCAATTTATGGTCAGATCTGGATTAGTCATGCAATGATTCGCATATATATTAAAAGGTACAGTAACAGTGAAGTAGTTAAATATTTGCTGCAAAACATATTATTCAACAAAAAAGCCAGTGTCAAATTTTCATCAAGAACTAGTAAAATTGGTGGGCTATTAAAGCTATTTGGTTGTTTTTTTTTGGTAAGTGTTTTGTGTTTTAGGGAGCTCGCAACTGCATAAGGTCATTTGAGTGCCCGGGACATATTAAACATTTTCAGTTGGTAGGAAATTTTGAATTTTGCCTGGGTGGTGGCCGAAACCTACTTTTATCGATTTTAGACCAAGGCTTCTTTTTTTTTTAGTAGAGGTTTTACGGCACTCGCAACTGCATAAGGTCATATGAGCGCCAGAAGATTAAAGGTGTTACAAGAGAGTAACAAACATAAAAAAGAAGAAGGGAAGAAAAGGACGATAGATGATTCATAGGAAAGAAGAAGCAAACCACACCAGAGCACCCACCAACCACCCACAAGGGATCTTTAATGTGTGCAACTTGCACACAGGCTCTCTGAGATTTTTCGCCCTTGTCCGAGAAGGCTAGGTGTAGATCTTTCCAGAAGATTAGGGGTGTGGCTGAAAGACAGCAGTAAGAAGGAGCCAAGGAGTAGCAGTAGAAAGGCTGCAGAAAGAGTCATGAGCCCAGAGGAAGGGGCAAAGGAGGTGAGGGGGTGGGTGCAGAAAGAGGAGACGAAAGTAGACGACAGAACATTGCTAGAGAACAGGAAAAGATGTGAAAGGAGATAATTTTAGAGAACACATTTTTCGGTCTCTACCCGATATATAGTCACCGATAGTCTTTAACGTCTAAAAAAATTATATAGACTAAAGGCAACATCATTGGCAAACGGTTGTTAACATTAATATATCAACAAAAATTACATCAGCTGAGCAAGGCAACTTGACAAGATCTGAACCGTAGCAAGCTGGAAACTAAAGAGTTGCATTCATTAGTCAATAAGAGAGCATGTCAGGTCAGTGTGGCCGGCTACAAGTTACTAAACATCATATATGATAACAAAGATCGCGTATACCAAGATGTTTCAATGGCCCTATCTTGCGTCCGCGCGAGAATTGGGCGCTACCTGTAGCTTGCGTGTGACGGACCGTGATACGAGCATAAGAAACAAACGCTCCGGCGCTATAGAGTTGATTGAACGTGCGCAATTTTGTCTGCGGGCAGGGGGAGAGAGAGAGAGAGAGAGAGAGAGAGAGAGAGAGAGAGAGAGAGAAAGAGGGGGGGGGGGTGAGAGAGAGGTGTTTGTTATTATACTAAGAATGATTGTTTCTGTCATTTTCTATCTGCGTCGGTTTTCAGGCTGACCAGGTGCTATAGTCATTATTGTACACATATATGACTATAGTCCCATCTTCCGAATCCCACCTTCTGTTTCCCATCTCTCACCTCTCCTTTCCCATGTACCGCATCCAATTTTCCTCCCATATCCCAACTTTAATCCTGCTAGCGCGCTGCGTTTTCTTTCATCTCATGGGTTGGAACGCCTTAAGCAGGCCAAAATATTAAATAGTTTTTATACATCACTGTCGCCAATGTCCAAATCAGATGTGCTGTTCAAGCACAAGTTCTCAACAGTTTGGTTTACTATGTTTAATTCGGAATCAAGGTTTGGTCTCCATGAGATTTCTTTGATGGTACATCTTTGGAAGCGAGCTTATTTTTTAACTTTCCCTAACTTACAATTCGCCCAGCACGACTAGAGATCCATAATATTATGATGTCAACAATTTGGTCAGAGAATTGAGGTCAGAATCAAACTTTCATGTAAGAAATGTAACAATCTGACAAGACTAATAAATCAAAAACGCTCCCGCTTGAGAGAGGTAATGTGACTCTCTTAGCACAGTATGAGTCGTCGTATTTCAAGGACCCAGATGATGGGGAAACAACTAGTTGTTGTTTGATATCATTAAGAAGAGAACAAGGACAGTTTGAATCTGCAAGACATAAAGATCGCAATATTAAGTCGTAAAGAAATTGTAAAGCAAGACTGCATTGTGTAGCCACAATACATTCACTTCTTAAGTTGGACAAAGAAATTTACTCTCATGGCACGTGATGCCATTATTCATTATTTGCCAGGTAATTCCGTAATTAATATGATGTCGACCAGGGACAACGAGCTAGATTAACTACGACACTATAACCATCGAAGTGATATGAAATGACTGCACAGCAAACTACATGAGTTCCATTGGTGAACACCTTGTTGCTTAAAATCATTAAATAATTTTCCTCGTTTTGGTTTGTCGATTTTCAGTTTTCTTTTCTTCCTTCTCACCCACCTACTCAACCCCAACATTTTTCTTTGTATTCTTTTTTGTGTGATAATTTTTGTTATCTTTAATTAAACAATCAACAATCACAGCAATTCTCGTTCCATAGATTTAGTCTGTACCATTCTGTACCTCCTCTCCTCCTCCCCAAACAATATGATGTTGTATACACACACACACACAAACACGCGCACACACACCCCCCAAGCAGTTAGCGATGAAACACAGAATTCTACACTTATAGAACGGGAACTGTACCACGTGACCTGTGAGGAATTGAAGACCGAAAACAATGGCGTCTTGAGGGCACGATTTATCGTTTTCGGAAGTAACCCTATAGCTTTTAAAGCAATATCGGCTTTTACAAACGAGTGAAAAGTGGAACATTTACTGTCCAGTTTGTAATTTTGAGTTACAGAATTCACTGTGCAACTAGAGATTGGAATTAAGGTTTTAAATTGTTGTGTTTTTGGATGCAACAACAGAAACAGCAGACAGAGAGTTTATAAATATAAGATCTACAGAACTGTGAAAAAAATCGTAACACGGATGGGATTGTTCACAGCACTTCTAGCTTCCCACACACATTTTGCATACGCATATGGCCTACGTAATTTTTTAGTACCAAAACTTGTTACAAGAATTTTTTTTTACACTGAACATAATTTTTCACTAGATCTAATTCATGTTCTCAAAACATGCATTCAATAATTAACTTTATGTCGCCAGCAGAAGTAGAAAAAAGGACGGACTTGCTTTTAAAAGAGATTTAGCTCCAGCTATAAACTTTTTAAAAATCTGTAGAAACCATTGACTGGGATTTTTTTTTTATATTGGGCTTGTATTTATTAAAGAATTTTCTTTAAAGAAATTTCTACAATAATATAGAACCTATAGATGTGTGCAAATGTTTGAAAAAAATACTCATCGGTTAAGACGAATTGATATAGATCTAAGTCATTGTGTAAAAGTAGGAGAATCTAGATCTAGGTGTTCGATAGTTCAGTAGCCTAGCGATATTTGATAAGTTGCGCATCAAATTTTTGACCGCATGCTACAGTAGTATAGCGTATTATTTTAATCCGAAACATTTATTTCCGCATCCATACACCTTTTTGGGCCTTTATAAGCACATGTAGTCCAACTTTAATTATGTTACTTTCATAATTGTTTTTGAAAGCATTTTCAATTCCTTTCACTTTCACTTCCCACGCGCGGGCTCATATAATTATGATTATAATTTAAGATTCCAAATCTGACGAATGTATTATTAAATAGTGTATAATGCTGAGTTAGCCAATGCATTGCAATGCGCGCTATTATCAATTATTGAATTGTAACTAGACTTCAATTTGATCCGTAACATTAAGAGACCACTTATTTTTTTATACGTGTTCATGAATATGTGTTTGTTTACTGTGTGTGGCAATTAAAAATTAAAGATTAAAGATTCCAGATCTGACGAATGTATTTATAAAATAGCGTAATAGTGCTGGGTTAGCCGATGCCTTGCGATACACGCTTTTATCAATTAATTGAGTTGTAACAGGACTTCGATTTGATCCGTAACAAGACAACACTTATTTTTTCTTATACGTGTTCAAAAATGTGTGCTTGTTTACTGTGTGCGGGAATTAAAGATTCCAGATCTGACGAATGTATTTATAAAATAGTGTAATAGTGCTGGGTTAGCCGATGCCTTGCGAAACACGCTTTTATCAATTAATTGAATTGTGACAGGACTTCGATTTGATCCGTAACAAGACAACACTTATTTTTTCTTATACGTGTTCAAAAATGTGTGCTTGTTTACTGTGTGCGGGAATTAAAGATTCCAGATCTGACGAATGTATTTATAAAATAGTGTAATAGTGCTGGGTTAGCCGATGCCTTGCGAAACACGCTTTTATCAATTAATTGAATTGTGACAGGACTTCGATTTGATCCGTAACAAGACAACACTTATTTTTTCTTATACGTGTTCAAAAATGTGTGTTTGTTTACTGTGTGTGGCAATTAAAAATTAAAGATTAAAGATTCCAGATCTGACGAATGTATTTATAAAATAGCGTAATAGTGCTGGGTTAGCCGATGCCTTGCGATACACGCTTTTATCAATTAATTGAGTTGTAACAGGACTTCGATTTGATCCGTAACAAGACAACACTTATTTTTTCTTATACGTGTTCAAAAATGTGTGCTTGTTTACTGTGTGCGGGCATTAAAGATTCCAGGTCTGACAAATGTATTTATTAAATAGCATAGTCCTATAGGGCAGGGGTGGCCAACGCATTGCGATACGCACTTTTATCAATTAATCGAATTGAAACAGGACTTCAATTTGATCCGTAACAAGAGACCACTTATTTTTTCTTATTCGTGTTCAAAAATATGTGTCTGTTTACTGTGTGCGGGGATTACAGAGGGACAAGCCCATCCCCTCGACATGTGATCCAGGGTATGGGGATACATTTTTCACAAAATGCACACAGCTCTGAAATCCTTGACCAGTGATCACTCGCCATGGAACTCTTTCTGTTGTGACTGTAGACACAAGTTTCTTCATTATCACATCTAAATGAGCCTATCATTCATGCATTAGAAATCACACTCCCAACGCACAGAAAATGACTTTGAACATATATTCAGGAAACATATTATTATGCCAGTTCCACTCTTGTTTACTTTGTTTTGCATTATTGGCTTTTATGTGTAAACCAATATTTTGAGGCCTTTTCTGCATTTTTGTGTTTTTGGGAGCATGTACAATACTGTCGTCAGCTGACAAAACGCCTTTTTTTTGTCCAGAGCAGTTTCGAGAAATCAACTATTTTCGGTTTTCTTACAATATCTCAACTACTTTGCACAGTACATCAACGTTTGAACTCGCACCCTAATCAGAATGTTATCCCCTATGTACAACATAAATGTTGTTTATTTTCTTTAAGAAATAAACAAATAATCACGAAAAAAGGCGTTTTGTCAGCTTTGCCTTACACAAGGCGTTTTAACAAGAACGCCTTTTTTTAGACGTTCGCTGACGGAACGCCTTTTTTTTTAGTCGCTGGCACCAAAAAAAACAACACTTTAGAAATGTATTTAGCCGTATGCCTTAAAAGTCACAATTGGGAGACAGGAGATGGGGCACAGAATCCCTTTGAAATTTAGATTTGTCGCAGGTAAAAACTGATTTTATTTTCGGAATCAGCGTATTAAAGTTTTATAAGAAAAGTGGGTCGCATGTAACCTGATTTGATGCCATATATATAAACTTAAGCAAACTTTGTTATCGAATTGTCAGGTAGATTCTATGCAGGTCAGCCACTGTGTTATGCATTTCACGTCAAATCTGACAGGCCTAGATAAACAAAACTTAAACACTGACTGGACAATTTATAGGCATAGCGATTTCAACTGGACAGCACGGCACCATGCCCATGGTTCTCGAGTAAGGTTAGGGGTCATTGTGACGTCAACAAAGAGGTCATCCTGTCCGGAGTCTTGTCCACAGAGGTTTATTAGTTAAAACCGCTTCATATAACATCTAGAACTCTTCACATGGATGAAAATTTTAAAAAATCGACCATTTCTCTCCTCCTCCCCTTCTCTCCCCCCCCCCTCGCTCTCTCTCTCTCTCCCCTTCTCTCTCTCTCTCTCACAGACACACACAGCCCCCACCCCTCAAACACATAGACGTACACACTCAAATACAGACACATACACATAATTGTCCTCAGAGAAAGTTGCATTTGAAAATAGAAAAAGTTGCAAGAATCCTCCGGCGTCTTTACGGCAATATTAGTGCGGTTTATTGTCTTTGCGTTTATCGTGTTTCAATTTCAAGCATGCGTTCTTACTGTTCTGAGCATTAACGACCTAGATTCTAGATCTAACCGATCTTCCATCAAGTCCAAGCACTAGATTCTAGTTAATCTAGGCATTCCGAAATGTTTTATTTAAATACTGAAAACACATCTTTCCATGCGGTACCTCCACGGCCTTCTTAAAATAGTCAGTGGGTATCCCAGGAAATGATGACATCACATGACTAAAATTAGCAGAAAATCAGGAAGATGCATCGTAACGTTCTACAACGGCATGTCTGTTAGAGGGAGGTTTCAGGGGGGCTTGCCATCTTCACATTTACATGGCAAATTATTATCAGTATCAGTTTCCAAATGGCTGCCAATGGAATGAGAAGGCAATTTCCAAAGAGCGCTGATCTTTC
The DNA here is from genome assembly GCF_000002075.1 of Aplysia californica. Lineage (NCBI taxonomy): Eukaryota > Metazoa > Mollusca > Gastropoda > Aplysiida > Aplysiidae > Aplysia > Aplysia californica. The sequence continues at coordinate 716,292 of NW_004797651.1, read as the reverse complement.
TCGGCTAGTCAAGTCAATAGACAAAGAGATTACCCCACAAAAATAGAACCGCCTGGTGAATTATTCACTGAATAGTATAGGTAATAATCAGGTATTCATTTTTTAAAAGAATCTAGAAGAATATTTATATAGATTTATGTGTGTGTAAACAAGAACACACAGACTAAAAAATCTAGATCTAAAACGAAGTGGCTAGCCATCCTTAAATTTCATTTACAATTCAGCCATAAATATTAAGTACAGTTAGCCTGACAGTCTAGCTGTCCTTAAGTACGGCTAGCCTGGCTGTCTACCCGTACTTAAGTAAGTACGGCTAGCCAAGAAGTCTAGTTAAGTACGGCTAGACTGCCAGTCTAGCCGTACTTATCTTAGGCAGGCCCTATTAACATTCATTAGAAAACAGGAAGTTTAAAAATAAAATACATGCACTGTCATTAAGTATTAAGGCACCTGGTTTCGTCTCAAATACAAATACTTCAGGTACTGCAAACTAAAAATTTATAGATCTAGATCTAGATCTAGATCTAGATCTATGTACAATTCAGTACGTCTATTTTTTTTTAAAGGTCAGTCTAGCCATCATATTAAGAATAAGTACGGCTAGCCCAGCTTTATTAAGTACGGCTAGCCAACCAGTCTAGCCGTACTGGCTAGCCTCTTCCAAAATATAGAATAGGCCTAAGGAATCTAATCTAGATTTAGATAGATCTAGTGATAATCATTAGCCTAGAATTCTACATTCTACATACATTTAGCCTCAGACTAGAATCTAGATTCTAGATCTAGATCTAGAATCTAGGCCTAGAATCTAGAAAGAATCTGAATATAGATCTAGATTCTAGATCTACCTTGATTCACTCACCGCACTGAAATCCTTATCTAATCTGATGACTGATGAATGTTCGAAGTTCGAACCACTGTACTGTAGACCTAAATCTAGAAATCTAGACCTAGAATCTAGATCTAGATATCTAGATCTAGAATCTAAATCTAGATATCTAGAGTCGATGTGCCAGACCGCGGCAGTGCCCCCAGCGCAGCAGTTGGTCTAGTTTCGGCAAATTCTCACCTACTGTTTTTAATTTTGTAAATTTAAAACTGCAGTGATGTCCCTTGCGCTGTTCCGTTTCTTTCTTTCCTGGTCCATTGCGAAGACGTGACAATTTCGAACCAGAGATCGAAATTTAGCCGTCGTACCAATTTTGACTCGCTTTTTTAGTTTTCAGGTGTGTTTGCACTTTTTATCACATATTAAAAGGGTGCTTTCTTAATGACGTCTATTGTTGTTTATTTGGCGGATAAATGGCTACTAATGATTTTGCAACATGATGTGTCGCGATTCGTGCATTTTTCACGTGTTGAGAGTCGATGTGCCAGACCGCGGCAGTTTCATGAGGTCAAGTGGCTGCACAGAATTCTACACTTAGTACTTCTACACTTCTCTCTTTGAGCCAATTAAAAAAGTGTCCTCAAAATTTGGTGGCGCCCTCTTCACAAAAGCGCACTCTTTGCGAACAGAGTTACCCTACTTGAGTTTTAAAAAATCAAAATGAAACTAGCAAGTTTTGGGATAAATTTCGGAAGAACGCTTTTTTAAAATGGTTACGCTGACAAAAAACCTCTTCCGGAGGAAAGGGTGATGGTTTTCCTTGTTTAATTTGACTCTAGAATGAAAGGCGAGTGGTCATTAAAATTTAAAAAAAACTAAAACTCCGCACTGAACGTACCCGAACTGCTGATGAACAGCAGTCGATCTGCGCACGCAAGGAGGTGCTATTCCTATTCTTCTTACTGGAAAAACGAAAGAGAGCTTCAAAACAGACTGCAGCGCCATCTGAAGCAAAGAGCATACTTCCTGCGGACACTTTTTTGGCTGAGGGGCCCATCTTGTTATGTACTATCCTAGGCCTACTGGCTGCTAGTGAGACTTACTTCCCCTTCCAAAATATTTGCTGCTATAATCTTGCTCTGCTGGCTTAGCAATCTAGATTTAGATCTGCTAGATCCCTAGGTTCTAGGCCTTTATTCGGAACCTTTACCCGTTGTCACGAAATTGTGTTAAAATAAAAGCAAAGAACATGTGGTTTTGGATTGCCCTAGCAATTTTTATAGTTTTCATAATAGTTCTTTATCTGTTGTCGCCACTGATTTCGCCAAAGCCCATTGACTTGCAAAATGCTCATGTGATGGTAAGGACGGAAGTTTAAAAAAAAAAAAAAATTAGAGGTCTCAAGATCTAGATTCTAGATCTATCTAGATCTAGATCTAGATCTAGATTATCTAGATCTAGATCTAGATCTATGTGTTTCTTAGCAATTTACAAGCAAAACCTAGATAGTTCGTTAACAGTACAACTACAGAAACAGGGTTTAGAAGGGTTATTGGAGGCGTAACCACTTGTAATGACTCCTCAACGTATGAGAGGGGCGCTTTTTTGGTAGTTCCCACCCCCCAATTATTATTTTATTCGCTGGATTTGGCCCCAAGAGTAGGGAGGTTTCAGCCCTCCCCCCACTGACCTAATAAAAATATGGAGGGGGGTTTCAGGGGGCCTGCCCCCCTCCCCCCCTGAATTTTACCATAATTTTTTGTTTTGCAGTTGGCCACCATGTCTCGCTATCCTCACCCCGGGTGAGAATAACTCATGACTCACTATTCGCACCCCCCCTCCCCTGGCGAGAATAGCTTCCACCCCGGTGTTGGCATGAGGCGAGGACTCCCCCCTGACATCTCGCAGGCCGATAAAATCAACTAGGCCCTTGGTGGCTTACCGCACGTGGTTGGGAACGAACAATAATTTAATGTAAAAATATTTTTTGCCTCTCCAGTAAAAAAAAAGGCTCACTACTGGTGCTACCGAGCGGGATGTGGGACTGACCGCCGGCCGGACCATTAGTTGTTTACACACTTAGCGATGGCAGGCCTCTCACTCTCTGCCTGCACTCAATAAATTAAAGTTCAAGGAACAGAGAGCATGTACACACGTAACGAGACACAAGCACGAGACAATAAAGGCTCTTGCACGAAGGTAGAAGGGTTGTAAATTATTCAGACCAAATGGGTGAGGGCGTTAAATCGTGTTAACTAGATCTAGTTTAATAATTAAGCAATACAAGCTCTTTTCTTCACTTTCACTTTTTTTTCTTATTCCTTCTTTTTCTTTTTTTCTTGCCTCTTCTTTCCCTTGCCTTTCTTCTTGAACATTTAGAGTTTGGAGCCAAAAAAGAGAAAGAGAGCCAAATGAAATTCTCCGGGCCAGACACGATCCAAAAGAGCCACATTTCTGGGATTTGGCACCTAAGTGACAACTGTGACTTTCGGACACGAACAGTGACGAACATATTACGATGCTGTGGAGCATCATCAGCCCTTACACACCCCCCCCAAAGGGTCATGCCCGCTAACCTCAGCCCTGATCCCTCTAGGATCATTTCCGGTAAAATCTCCGGTGAGAATTTAAACCCCCCCTTTGCCGTTAGGTTTGATAATCTCTAGCTCGACGCGCATCAAACATAGCCTACTATAGTTGATCTAGAGCCAAATAAGCGTGGTGGGAACTACCGAAAAAGCGCATGAGAGGGTGTTATTCATTTATTTTGTAACACTATTTTTTAGAAAGTTGTATGTGCTATAAGCGGATAATTAGAGAACGTCAAATGTACGCCATTGGCTGATATTATAGTAACAGCCATCTTGTTTGTGTCTTAAAATAGTGTTCTTCGCTCTGACAAAAGATATGAAAGAAGTTCCAGACCTACTATCTCACTGTCTGATCTGAAGGAAAAAAATGTGGAGGAAAAAAGAAAGCTTAAAGTGTATGATGCTCATTATATTATGTATGTTAACTCTTTAACCATGCAATTTAAAATCACGTTCCCGCGTAATTCTCTCGTGTTTGTGGAAATGCGACCCGACATATTACGTTTTTAAAAACACATGTTTCGTGTCAAACTGATCAATTATAGCACTACCCAGACGTAGAATTTATATCTTTGACTTCCGGGTCAAGCTAAAGGTTTTTTCTTGATAGCTGGTACATATTTATATTTGGCCCATACCATAATACAATAATAACTTAACATCGGATGGTGGTACCGTCCCGCCATGGTTACGGACCTCGACTATCGGACGCTGTCACCGTCCAGACATGGTTAAAGAGTTAAAAAATAGGTCAAACAAGATGGTCGTTGCTATAAATATCGGCCAATGGCATACATTTGACGTTCTCTAGACATCTAACTATCCTGTATTGTGTGTACTATAGATCGGGTTGGGACACTTTGTGCCCAGGGGCCCTTGTGGCCTAGAGGCTAAGGTGTTGGCCTCTCATTCAAATGTCCCGGGTTCGAATCCGGGTAGCGACCGATAAATTTTCTCCACTAAAATTGTCTCCTTTCACCTCCTTTCCTGCTCTCTAGCAATGTTTTGTCGTCTGCTTTCGTCTTCTCTTTCTTCCCCCACCCCCTCACCTCCTTTGCCCCCTCTGGGCTCCCCTTTCAGCAGCCTTTCTACTTCTACTCCTTGGCTCCTTCTTACTGCTGTCTTTCTGCCACACCCGTGATCTTCTGGTAGGAAAGATCTACACCTAGCCTTCTCGAACAAAGGCAAAAAATCTCGGAGGGCCCGGGTGCAAGTTGCGCACGTTGAAGATCCCTTGGTGGTCTAAAATTTATAAGAGTAGGCTTCGGCCGCCGCCCGTGCTAAATTCAAAATATCCTACCAACTGAAAATATTAGGTGTGTCCCGCGTGCTCATATGACCTTATGCCATTGCAAGCACTGTAAAACACTTACCAAAGAAAAAAACAAACAAAACAAAAACTTTCTGCCCTGCCCTGCCCCAGACTACCCCAAACTGTCCCGAAGAGTGATTTACTTTCGACGTATATTTTCTGTTAGGGGAATGCCCCGAAAAGTGATGTTTATTATCGACGTCTATTTTCTGTTAGTAGATCTAGTATTATTTTGTTTTTTTTCTTTATTTTTCTTTTGAGTAAAGAGAAGCACATCGACACAATAATGGTCATTTAGTGCTTAGAAAAAGTAACAAGTAAAAAGAAACAACAGAGGGAAAGTAAAGAAGTAGACGATGGGGCTTCTCACTATTTGAAGAGTCTCCACATGGGCGTGTAGGTTATGAAATCAAACACATAAAAATCAAACACTAAAGGCCAACTAAACAATTCACATGTGCACATAATTTTACTGAAGATGTGGAGTCAAGTTTATTTTTTAACTGTCTGGTATCAGTTGTATTCTGATAATGTTGAATAAACCGTAAGGAAAACATAATGGCATGTAATCAAATGAGACATTTTAAAATTCATGACATTTCAAATACCGTACCTGTCAATTCATTTTAAAAAGTTTACAAAAACAGGTAACATCATCTTCGGGTCCTGGTTGTGGATCGTAAGGTACTTTTGTCAGAGAACCGCCATAAATCCTCACCTCCCTACATAGCATGCCTTCATGCAAGAACCCTTTTGACAGTAGGCCATTTGGCAGTTCAAAGAAGTGTGACCGCGCTCATATGACCTTAGCAGTTGCGAGCGCCGTAAAACCCTATACTACATACATACAAAGAAGTGACACTTGTTGTTTCTTGTATTTGCCCACACACCACAGTCATTGTCGTATCGGTTGCGGCTGTCCTTCTTGCGTCGCTCCACATTCGATGAGTTGCATAGAATCACTGCTATGTTATCCTTAGGTCCTCGTGGAATGCGAGAAAGGCCATTGGAACCTTCTTGCAGGATGCGCAGAACTTCAGCGGTGCTGTTGAAGTCTTCATTTTCTAGACTGAAGATGTCGATGTTGTCTACAGTGACGACACAAGAACTCGAAGCGTTGTTGTTTGACGAAACACATTCACCAGCTTTACTGTCGGCAACAGAATCGCCAGCATCAATGTCTGGGTGACCAGCATCTGCACCTAAAGCAGAATCATCAACCTTCCTCTCATTTCATTCTTCTGTTGTGTAGCTGCCTCATCATCATCCTCTACGTCATCATCATTATCATCATCATCATCATCATCATCACCACCTTCATCACCTCCCTTTTCTTCGTCACCGCCACCATCCCTTTCAACGTCGCTACTGATTCTCACACATTTCATCTGTTGTGTAGCTGCCTCATCATCATCATTATCATCATCATCATAGTGTACAGCATTGTAAAACGTTTAAGACCTGGTAGTATTTCCAAAATATTTAATGATATTTTCAACGTTTCGCCCTCAACGGGCTTCATCAGGAACGTTCAAAATACAAATGGCTAGATCTACACTAGCTGTAAATTGTAAAAACCAAAGTGCATACATCATCATCCTCATCACCTCCCTTCTCTTCATCACCATCCCTTTCAATGCCTATCCTATTGTCGCTACCATCAGCAACAACAACTTCAGGTTCATCGTCAACGTCGGCACCAGAGTTGTCAGTGGTGAGGTCCACTTTACAAGGTGCTTTAGTTTGTCTGTGGCAACAGAGAAGTCCAAACGGGGAATCAGGCTTACTCTGCTCACCTCTCTAGCCTCAACAGCACAAAGTCTGCTTCGACTATCAAGGCACACTGGAAATAACAGTTCACAAGAGAGTGACAAACCTACAAAGCTAACTTTACTTTTACTTTTATCCGCCGCTTATACCCTTTTGGGTGTCGTGGGAAGAATGAGACGTCTCTCTGCCACCAGCCGGAGAGCTTGGGTCAGGGGGATGCCGTGAGTTGTTAGTGTTTCCCTGACTCCATCTATCCAGGTCTTTCTCGGTCGCCCTCTAGCCCTGTTGCCGTAGAATATTTTTTTGTAGGCACGTTGTGCTGGATGGTGTGTTGGTAATCGCATGAGATGTCCGAACCATTTGATTCTTTGGTGTTGGATGTGGTGCATGACATTATTTGTGCCCACCATTTCTCTGATTACTGAGTTTCTAATTTTGTCTTGCTTGGTCTTGTTTACTTATTTTCTAAGACATCACATTTCACATGTTGTAATTCTTTGCTCTAATGTCTTGATCGTGGTCCATGTTTGGCATTGATAGGTGAATGTTGGGATTAATATGGTGTTGATCATTTTGAGTTTCGTTGTCAAGGGGATGTTAGGATGTTTCAGTGGTGGAGAAAAGCTGGTAGCTAACATTATTGGCTTTTTGTACTCATGTTTCAATTTCTCTGTTCAGTCGCCCATCCTCTGTGAATATACTTCCGAGGTACTTAAATTCTTGGACCTGTCTGAGACTGTTGTTGTTGATATATTGTATCCTGAGTGGTCCTGGCTTTGGGCTTACTTTCATTGTCTCTGTTTTGTTGTTCTTGATCTTCCTGTCGTAGTTGTTACATTCTTTATTTAATCTGGTGGTATCGTGTTGGAGACTTCGTTCATCTTTGTGTGCCAGGCTTTGGTCATCAGCGAAGAGTAATTCATTTAGGGTGTCTGGTTCTGTGTTGGCCTCTTTTGTAATTCTATCCATGATAAATAGTAGTGGTGATAGGACACAACCTTGTTTTGCTCCGGATGTTATCTCGAACCGTTCTGTAAGTCCCTTAATGTTCTTACTGTGCTAATGCTATTCTTGTAAATGGCATGGATGTTATCTAGAAGTTGGCCTCTTGCAGTGTAGTTTTCGAGCTCTTTCTACAGCTTGTTTTTTTTCACTCTGTCGACCGCTTTATCCTGGTCGATGTTTAGTTCCCTGTAGTGTTCTATTACCCTTTCGCACATTTGTCGTAGGCCTTTTCCCTTTCTAAATCCCATTTGGGCCTCACTCAGAAATGGTTCAACTTTTTGTCTTGTTCGCCATTCCAATATCTTGGCGAACATCTTGTCCACATGGCGTGGTAGTGAAATGCCTCTCTGTACATTCCACTGTCTCTCTTACAGCCTTTCTTCTTCCAGATTGGTACTATGACCGCTTTTTGCCTGTCGCCGGGAACTTTTCTTTCTTTTCATGCTTTCTGGAAGATTTTTGTGAGCCAAGTTATTCCAGTTTCACAACATGCTTGGTTGGTCTCTGTGGTGAGCTCATCTATTCCTGCGCTTCTGTTTTTTTGGGCTGGTTTTAACTGCTTGTCCGACCTCTGATGGTATGATGGTTGGTTCTTCTTCCTCTGGGTGCCTTGGTTGGAATTCTTTATTTGTTTGCTTTTGAGTGGGGTTCAAAAGTTCTGAGAAATATTCCTTCCATATATCTAGATTTGATTTTGGAGCTGTCGATAATGTTCCTGTTTTGTCATTGATTATTGCTGTTTGGTCGTACGGTTCTTCTCTGAGCCGCATTGATTTTACACTTCTGTAAAAGTCACGTGGTGATTTATGGCCCAGTTCGCTTTGGTGTTCTCCATAATATTTTGCCCAATTTTGCATCATTTTTTGACTCTCTAACAACTCTTTTGCAGTTCCTTCTTGCTAGTCTGTATTGCGTGTAGTCGTTTTCATCCTTGGATTTTATCCATTTTTGAAAAAGTTTCTTCTTTTCTTTGATGGCCTCTTTGACGCTCTCATTCCACCATGGTGTTCCTTTAATGGATCCTCTCCCAATTCTCTTCCTTCCACATACTTTTATCAGTGTTTCTGTTATCACGTTTTTAAAGAGAGTCCATGTTTCTTCAACGTACATTGCCTGGTGTCTTGGTTTTCTAGTCTCTTTGTGATCGTGTGCTCAACTTTCTGCACATTGCCCTCATCATTGAGTTTTCGTGAACTAATTTGCTCTGACTAACACAGGAGAGAGAGAGAGAGAGAGAGAGAGAGAGAGAGAGAGAGAGAGAGAGAGAGAGAGAGAGAGAGAGAAGAAGAAGAAGAGAGAGAGAGGGGGTGGGAGTGGATGGAGAGGTATGGGAATGATGTTTTGCAATAATGTATTTGTGTGTGTCTAATGCTGGACCAGTAAAGTATAGTTTTGCTTATATATTACAATGCCATGGACCCTTTGCGGAGTTGTCCAATGTCTAAAATTTGTTTAGTAGTCCTTGATAAACGTCTTGCTTGCTACTCTTATACCAGTAATTGTCGTGTTAAAAAGCGTAGTCCTGGTGAGGCTTGCATTACATAGTGTATAGCATTGTTACGTTCAATCATGAACATAATCAGAGGACCATTAGCAGGCTCATTCATATATATGAAAATCTCATACAGAACAAGAGTAAAGATTATAATATAATACATTTGTCTTGCTCAGCAGAACTCGAGATGGCCCTGTTTTTGCATTTTCCATACATTTTACTTTTGTTCAAAACACCCATGACGACGTGAAAGAGGTTTCATTTGAAGTT
>NW_004797651.1:650991-705665 GCF_000002075.1 Aplysia californica | reverse complement strand
CCGTACTTAAGTACGGCTAGACTTTCAGTCTAGCCGTCTAGCCACTTCGCCTTCAAATTGGTGGTGTAGAGATAGTCCCTCTAAAATGTCAGTTTGACTTGTGTTGTTCAATATTTCTTCCTTTTTGTATGCAAATCAAAGCAAATTACTCTGTAAAATTTCAACAATGAATGGTCTTTCGTTAAAAAGATTGAAAAATAAAATTTCATTCCTACAATCAATCAGTATTCATTTACTCTTTTTGAGAGTGTCTGTGATAACTTCCATCATGCAGGGCACAGTTGAGGCCAGTGCATGCTTTCAATTTTAAGAAGGCTGTTTGATAAAAAAAAGCCCCCCCAACAAATTAAGGCTCTACGGCATGGTAATCAGTAGTTGGCCTACATGAGGAAACGAGCACCAAGCACTGGTGAGTCATTCCCCAACCACATGTGGTAAGCCACCTAGGGCCTGTTGAGAAAAGAATTATGTACAAGTTGGCCACTCTATGTTACAAATGCTTGAATGATACTGCGCCATCATATTTATCAAATCTGCTGAGACTACATTCCAACTCGCAGTTTAAGGTCACCAGTGGACAAAAAGAAATTTCTTTTACCATCTAGATCTATATGAAACTTAAAATAATGGGTGAAAGGGCATTTGAATATCAAGGTCCCAAAATCTGTAATGCTTTGCCCAGTAGATTAAGAGAGATCAAATCCTTTGATTCATTCAAATGTCAGCTGAAGTCATTTCTGTTTTTAAATTGATTAGATGAATATTTAGAGAGGTTTTCTGTTGGTCAGAACACGTTTTATGTTACTGTTGTATTGTACTGAATGTAAAGTGCTCAGAGCCTGTGTACTTTATTCAGGGTTGAGTGCTATATATATATGTCAATTAAAACCAAAAAATTATTATTATTATTATTATTATTCTAAATATGTCTCTGATTCCCAAGGCAGAGCAAAGCATTCTAAAAAATCAAGTGTGTTCGGAAGATTGAACTTTTCTTACTCTCAATGACAAACTTGTATTCAATGCTGTTTATAACTCTAATCATTCTTTTGCTTGATTACTACCTTGCGAAATAAATTACCCTGTTCAATTGGTCCAAAAGAGGGTGGATATTACATAAACTGGTCAAAAGGGACACATGTAGGAGCGCCACTTGTGTAAGATTTGAGGTTTCACACCCACACCACCCTGACCAAATGTTAAAAGTTAGAGCCGATGGAACTAAACTTGGAAGTTTTACACAGGGCTGAGTGGGCAAAGCATTTTCCGTGTTTGGTAAAAAGCTTTTGAGGGAAAGGAATCACTCTTTCCCTTTCCGGGTTGAGCAGGTTTTTTATAGCGGTAATTATTTAGGAATATATCAAGGGGGTAGCGGGGAGATTTCATTATGACAGATTTCTGTCTAGAGAGGTAAGGTAGATTTGACTGCGTTTAATTTAGCCCAACACATGGAAGCAATGTTCACATGAGAATCAAGACTATGCCAGACAGAGCATGGCTTTTTTGTTGTTGTACATAGACATGTGCCTGAAGTTAAAGAAAGATTGTTATCAAGTTTTCTTAGATTAATTCTTTTGGTAAGACAAATGATTACTACAGTATATAGTGGTTTTTTTGTGTGTACTTTTACACATTTTTCCCTGGTAGTGTTGTGCAAAAAAGGCCACCATTTCTTTGACTTTCTACTTCCAAAGTGTTTTTAAAATATTCTCAAGGTATAGTATTTGTCTTTGAGTTTTGCCCTCATCTGGAACAGATTAGTTCTTTGGGGGTAGACGCTTGAAATGAAAATTACCTGAATCTGACCAGATACTTTGTCATGATGTGAGAAAAGAACCACCAGGTTGACAAACAAACAAATTTAATCATGCCGAATCACTCCACAGATCACTGGTGGTTCCAGTGGCATTGGAAAAGCCCTGGCATGCCAGGCGGTTCGTACTGGAGCTCGGGTCACTCTTGTTGCTAGAGATCAAGTGAGTGAGAAAAATGTTTATATTAAATTATTTTTAAGATTCTTTGTGTAAGTTTGACATTTAAAAAGTATACTATTATAACTATTGAACACAGCTGATCTGTTCAAAGTTCTGAGCATAGATGTACTGTTCCACCATGAGAGGGATTGCCCCTCCTCTTGGTCACACTTGTTGTAGTGTAGAGCAGGTGGATTTACTAATACCCTACTTGCAGGGAAGGGTTGAGAGACTGAACTTAAGAACAGAGATCTGTTTCTCTATGCCAACAGCTTCTACATAATATGGTTTATTTTACTTGTTGCCATGATGGAATGAGTGAAAATAAATAACAGTATTTGCATATATAATATATATAATATCTGTCCGCCTCGGTCATAATCAGTCGTAAGACACAATATGCTATTTGGCGCTACGAGGCTCGAAAGGCTAAAAGGTAACTTTCCATGAATTTTTTGTTGTTGATCTATTGAAAGTTAAATGTCTTCTGCTTTATTTAAGATCAAAGTAAACAACTATAATCGACTATAAATATTTTATTTTGATTTATTTTGGAGGTGTATGGTTTGTTGTGAGCTTGGATGACAAGATAAAGGAATTTGGACCTCAAACCCTTTCGAGCATTTGACCTGCTGGTATATTTTTGGCCTTTGGCGTTTTAATAGAAAGCCTTTAAAAAAGCGTACAAGTTTTCAAAGATCATTTTTAACACCAATTATGTAAAATACAGACTCAAAAAGGTAATTAGAATAAAGTCGTTGGCTTGGAATTATTTTGCATCAACCCTTCCGGGGAAACTCTGAGAGCACTCAGTACACTACAGTTAGAGCCAACTCCCTTGCCATGGGGACCGGTGTGGCACTGGCCGGGACAACGCTCACTAGTGTTGTTTTTTTAAATCGAAATAATGACATATTATCATCGTGTTTGAGGCAATAAAATACTGATCTTGAAAAAAATTAGGCTCCTTTTCTAGGTTATAGTGATTTTACTCTGTTACTGTGGATATGTTTGGGACACTTGGTACTCTTTTATTATCTGTCAAACATTGGGTTGCAGCCAGTTAGCAATATTCGATTATATATTAAATTAAAACAGTTGCCATTTTCTAAAAAATTGACAGAGATATAAAAATATGGTACCAAAATTCACAGGAGACACAGGCTTTTCATACGGGAACAGATAAATTTGACATACAGCTACTTTGAAAATTTAGTTTCTGGTAGCTCGTAGGGTCTACAATGCTAACTTGTTGTTTCATTTGACGTGAAGACCATTCTCGTTAAAATTTTGTTTTGTCCATAAGCTTTTTTTCTGTTAATGAATAGTTTTTTACTTCTGTGTGTTACCTTGCAGTGGGATAGCCAAGATAACTGCCAAATTTTAAGACTCTATCTCAATTCTAAGACCCACGTTGCTATGGAAACATGTTCCTCAACTTCAGAGCCCATTTTCTCCTTTTCGTGTTTCTGCACCTTGCATACTTAACAGTTCCATATTTTCGTCAACTATTGTCTTATTTACTGCATTTTTTTTTTCAAATTGTAGTGAAATGCTGATAGTTTTAGGAAATTACTTAAACTAAATTTTGAAATTTCCTTCATATGACTGATTTTGACCGGGAGTGTCACATATATATTCATATATATACAAAATATATTATTAAACATGTATACATATATTCATATAAATATATGTATATATATGCCTGAAAATCTGTTTGCTAAGTGCATGTTCACTAAGTGCATGTTCAGTAAGTGCATGCTAGTTTAATTCTCATGTGGGCAGAAGGAGGTAAAAAATTAGCTGAAAGATCATTTGCCCACCTCGCTCCATCAGTTTGGAACTTTCTTCCCCAACCCTTGAGACATACAACGTCTGAGTCTAAATTTAAAACGTCTTTAAAAACACATTTAATGACATCAGTTTTATGTCAGTAGATTCATGTTCAGTACAATGTTATGTAAATGACTGTGTTTCCATTTATGTATTTTGCAAATTGCATTGTGTATATTATTTTGTTATGTATCTGTATGTGCTCATTTCGTAACGATGTGTAAGCATGCGCGTGTGATAAGCAAGTAGATGTGTATGTGTGTGTGTGTGTGTGTGTGTGTGTGCGCGTGTTTTTGGCGTGCATGTGTGTGCACATGTGTGCGTGAGTCTGTGTGTGTTTGTTTGCGTGCGTGCGTTCGCGTGCGTGAATATTGTTCGTACATGCATTTATGTGAAGCGCCTAGAGCTGTGTTTACACGGGAGTGGACGCTATAGAAATGATCTTCATTATTATTATTATTATTATTATTATTAATTTTTATTGAGTATGTGGGGCTTTCTACTGTTCTATGGTAGACGAACAGGCACCGATATATCAGTGCTTTGGGGCAAGGGCAAATAACTTGCACACTGATATATAGGTGTCACAGGTTCATTGGGTTAAAAACCGATCTACATTCTTGAGCAAATTTTCTTTCTGATACGTTCACAGCCTGAGAAAAAAACCCAACAAGCCTAACCAATAAAACAATGCATCACAGTCAGAAATGCACAAAAATTGACAGTTTGAAAATTCTCATTTGGATCTATTGTGTGTTTTGGGAATCATGACTGTCGAATATGCACTGAGCTTTTTGAAATTTCATTCAATTTTTGGTTAACTCTCAGGTTAAACTAGACCAAGCCCAGTCAGAAGTAGCTCTTCTTGCACCTGGAGAAGAAAAGGTAAATACATTTTCTTTCATTGTTTATTTCCTTTTTTTTTTTTGCTTTATGTTAAAAGGCTGTAAGGTTGAACATTCTTTTTGACTGAGTCTTAGTAATTGATTAAATCTCATGTATGTAATGGTTTCTTGAAATAAGCATTCTTTGTTCAACGTCACACTAATGAAGAACTTATATTTTTTATTGAATGTGATACTTGGCTTACAAGAGCTACCCGATTGTTTAGTGACTGAAAGGGGTATTTTTAACATTGAGAAGATTTTAAAAATTATGAATTTTTTAAACTTATCTGTTGTTTTTTTTGTTGAAAAACAATACGAAGTCCCTGTTAGGGTCTGTATGTCACAGTGCACCAACAGTGGAATTTTAGTTGCAGCAGGGGGATTCCCCATTGTCAGTTTAACACATATTTTGGAGAGATCCGTTGTGCCGTTTTTAAATAGACAGTCTTTTATTCATAAGTGTGTAACTAAAATAGGACAAATTGGGTACTCTACAAACACTTGTCTAGAACAAAAACCAAGGCACAGAAATTAACCATTCTAATGCAGAATAAATCTCAAGACATTGAGCTTTTAGTACCTCTGTGTAATGGTTTGCTGCGTGGGATGGGGAAGAAGTTATATTGTTTCAAATATAGACAAAAATGCGAACTATTTAACCGACACCGGCAAAGTCGCTTTAGGGCTCATGAACCCCATTACCTCGAGCCGGGGAACTCCGGTGGTCTGCTGAGTCACACAAACTAAAAGTAACAGAATCGGGCGAAAAGTGATGCGGTGATGTATATGTTTTGCTTCTGTTGGAACTCTGTACAGACCATTGGGGCTAAGAGTAGAAGAGACATGTTTAATTTTTGCCCTTTTTCTCCGACATGAAGGTATGGTCTTCAGTCCTCTTAATTGAGTTGAGGTTTATTTCTTTCACCTGTCACTTGCTATTATACTTTTCATCTTTATAATTGTTTAGGCTGTCAACATTGCTTATGCCTGATATCTTTTGACAAAAAATAAGTGATTTGCCATGTACTGAATATTGAGCGGAGCGCTGTTGTCCATTCCTCTCTCTGTTTTCCTTTCAGATTGTCCAGACTGTTTCTGTGGATCTGTCAGCAGATTATGATTCTGTGAAAAAGAAGTTTGAAGAGGTATTTTGATTTGATAAGAATACTCTGTGGGCTACACCCAAAATCTAACCACCCTTCATTTCTGTTTGGAATCCTGCTATTCTTCTATTCAAACTTAAAAAAGCAAAATGTTACAGTAAAACTCCCCAAGATAAGATCAGCCTTTTCTCACTCTAACCAATTAAAACGTTTACATCTGCTTTTACTCAAATAATGGCTCATGCCTGTCTCCAGGGGCGGCTCGTGGTTTGTGAAACTGACTGGCTATCATTCATATTGATCTTCTCCCCCCAAACCTTACCTCAACCTCCAACCCCTTTGGTCTTCCTCTCACCCCCCACCCCTCCCCCGCATGGCCCTCCCAGACACATACACACTGCGACACATTTTATACCTGTATCTTTGCTACCCCCCTTTTTTTTCAAAATACAACACACACACACAAACACACTTGGATCCCTTGGGAACATGGTCCCCTTCCACTAAAAATTCTTATGTACATAATGATAATGTTAATGAGCTGATTTATAGTAGTCTGAAGAAACAGAACCAAGTTGATACCACACCACTGACGCTGTCCCAAGCAGACTAAGTCTAGGTAGAATCCGAAACAATAGGCCTACTATACACTTAACGCATACACAATGAATTAAGCAAGCACTCAACAATTTCCAATCGCAATTCTCAGTGCACTGTTTTAAGCGAGAAACTATGTCAAATACTAATTTTAGAACTCAGAGTTGGGCTGGGGTGAGAACGGAGAAAGGAATAAAAGGGAGGGGGGAGGGGCAGTTGGGTACAGACTGACAGCTTAGTGCAGTTCGCAAGTCAGCCCTCGACTCTTACTTGCGTTAAAATTCCTGTTATATAAAAAGACTAGCCTAACTACCAACTCGCCGGGTGTGCTTTTTGGGGCCAGGTAAGGCTGAAGCAGGAAGTAAGCGGTGAACAGAACACCAAACAGAACCATGGATGTTTCAAAATTCAATTAGCGATAAAGATGTACTTTTTCATGTAAAGAATAACGTTCAATAATTAGTTCATTCACTTTTGTCTTGACGCAGCTCAGATTTTTTAGGCCTAAGGGCTGTTTCAGGTTTTTAAAATCTGTGAATGGCCAGATTTTTAATAAAGAATTCTCAGAATCTGTAAATGTGCTAGAAGGGATAATAAAATTAGATAAATCAGTGATCCTCCTACTTTTTACTGTGTTGCCTGTAAAAGAAGAAAAACATTCAAAGAAAATCAGGAGCAGCGTATATGCTTGCTTATTTTGACAACTGAAGGAGCTACAAGGAGACTATTTATGATACATCAAAACTCTTTGTCGTTAACTTTTGAATTCAAACTTAGGAATCGAATGCTATCCTATGTTTAACGAAACTCAGTGGATCCCTAACCAACTTATGTCATTAAATATGTCTAAATGGATAAACCAAAGGATGCTGATATAGCTGGTTGTTGAAATTCTCTTTACGTGACAAGAATATTTTCCTGTGTGCATTTATAACTTAAATAAAATGTTCGTCACAGCTGATGTAAAAGACGATTAAAATTCCTCTCATTTCGCTCCAAGGTTGAACTCCTTACAGTCAGCAGTAATGACTTTGCAAACATTTGCTGTGATAACTTGGTCAGTGTTTTGTGCTCCCTTCTTTTAAAGTTTGTTGTGCTGCACAGAGGAGTAGTCGTCATGTCTGAAGAGAATGACATTGAGTGTCCTTTATTTCAAACCATTCAAGAACTCCCTTGCAGATTTTCCTTATGCTACCACTTCCAATCATCTCTACAAAATTTTAAAGATCATTACAATCTCCCTTAAAACATCTTAGATATGATTCAGAATTTCTTTTGGTTTGTATTTTATACCCCTGTTAGTTTGGTATTCAGTACTTCAACTAATTTGTATTAAATACTCCCATTTTAACAATTTTTTTTACCTGTCAGTTATGAACATCCTTTTTGAAAGATGCTAAGTTTGGTTCATATGTTCAAACTGGTTGTTGGGATGTCAATTCCCAGATCGCTTATATTGCTTAAATCTCTTTGGATTGCCACTGAAAGACATTTACTTGTCAGCATGAACCATATTATTTAGTATGGTTGAGTGTTTGTCACTATATTATAACTGCACATGTGACATGGAAGGAAGTTGATGCTATTTATAGAACAGTGGCCACTTCAAGTGATATGTCATAATTGGAGCAGACTTGTTTGGAAATAAATTGAGTATTTTAAGAGCAAACTGTTCAGAAATTTATTTGGTTTCTTTTTCCAGAGCCAGGTTACGTTTGGCCCAGTTGATGTGTTGATCAACTGTGCTGGAACTGCCAGTCCTGGCAGATTTGATGAAGTTCCCTTGTCTGATTTCAAGGTATTTTGTAGTAACCGTTTGAACTAAAGCATTGTCTTCAATGCCACAAGTTTTAAGTGGATTCTTGAGAAAATTACTGTCAGGTATAAAGTAGTATTGGAGTAGTGTCTCCAGCCCTTAGTTATACAATATGGCTGGATTGTAATTGTAAATGTTTGACCATTAGCTTCCTGAGATGTAGCTGCAATAGCTGCCCTTTGTCTGTACTGTTGTGATTCGTGCTTATAATAAATCTTTTCTGGTTAGCATTCCTTTATCAGGTCAAACGTCCACCTGTCTAATACAGTCACCTGTACAAGCGGCCACTTCCCACTTGCCCCCTTGTGTTTTGCCTGTATTATAATGATTCTAAGAGGAGGGTCAGTCTAAGATGACCACTTCTCTCTTTGACAATGTGTGGTTGTCTTGGGCAGATTTGTCTGTACTTTTAGTATTGCTGGACAGCAATCTGATATTTTCAGTGAATTTTGTAAGTGGTGTGAGCTAACAGATAAAAATCTATTTGAGTTATTCATGACCACATGGCTGACGTAGGTATCATGGTATTTTTATAATGAACTGATTGCATAGTAGGTGGTCACCAAATGCTTTTTGTGGATGGTTCTAGGGTGCCACTGGTAGGTTGTCTTTCTTTTCTTTTCCTCTGTTATTTCTATCTATCTGCCTGTCTATTTCTCTGCATTAAATAATCATTATATTGTGTCTGTGTGCATCTCTTAACTCAACTCAAAAGAAACAAACCATAGGATGGTCCATTTCTTCTAGCTTCTCATGGTTGGAGATTTATTAAAAGTAGTTGAGGATGTGTTTCTGGAGCAGCAGCTTGTGGGTCTAATGTATTTTTTAACTCTTTAAACCCAGAGTTTTTTTCCACCGTTTCCCTGAGTTTTTTCTACAGTCACCTAAACCTGGTGCACTATGTCTCATTATAACCCCAAAAGCTTGTCTCCAACTTCTGAATGTTGGAAACAAAGGCTTAGCCATTACTAAAAAACTTGGTTCGAGAATAGTTCCGAAAAACAAGTAAAAACTAACACTAAATAAAACAAAATAGTTGTCACTAGTATCGGACGCTGGCAACGTCCAATGGGGAACAGGGTTATTACCGCAGGACGCTCCCAGCGTCCGATGTGGTTTAAAGAGTTTTAAAAAACCCATTGTTGCTCTCTAAGGGCTGCTGAAGCAAGTGCTGATCAAGACAGGTTTCATAGTTAGTCCCTCAATTTTGGGGGAGATTTCTGTGGTTTTTGTTAAATCCTAATGCAAGCTTGTCTGAATTCACTGGTAGTGGTTCTTTGAGTAATTATAATTCTTGTATTATTTCTCTCCACAGAAAATGATTGACATAAACTATATGAGCACAGTTCATGCTACGCGTGCCATTCTCCCAGGCATGAAAGAGAGAGGTCTTGGACGTATCGTGTTTGTGTCCTCTCAGGCAGGTCAAACGGGCTTGTTTGGTTTCTCTGCATACTCTGCTTCCAAGTATGCATTGCGAGGTCTTGCTGAATCTCTACAGATGGAGGTATAATGTGGGTGTGTGTTTGTTTGGGAGGAGGGTTTGTGGATCTGTATTTCTGCACTTGGTGTGTGTGCTTCTGTGCCTACTCTGAATTTGTGTGCATGAATTGATAAGTGGTAAAAACATGTTGAAAAAAACTGCTGCATTTTGGATTTGACATCAGTTAAGCATGTTTAAAGTTGCAACTCAGATTTTTAAGGAGGTCTTTTGGGATGTATTCTGAACATGTCTGTCAGAATTTCTATGTCAAACTCTGTTAAATCATTCAGGGTTTCCTAAATGTACCAATTTTTCCAGTAGTTACCGATTTTGGGCCTGTTTTACAGCCATACCGATAAAGGTGTCAAAACTACGGGATTCACACCCCCCCCCCCCCAGAAGACAATAAAAAGATCTAAAAACCTCTCTCTCTCTCTCTCTCTCTCTCTCTCATAACCTAGGCCTGTCGTCACAACCGCCCCAGCCGCAGATTTGGCGTTTGCTTTCGTACTGGTAGTGGGAGAGTGAGAGGCGACTAGGCCTAGGTAACTGTTCTGGCTGCAAGTACTGCGCGCGCAGAGCAAATCACAAATCCCAGTACCAGTTACCAGCCAAGTGAGTAGGAGTTAATACAATGGACCCGTCTTTGCACTGTAAGTTGATTTCAGTTTATTCGATTGTCGTAGCTGGAGGTGAAACAAGTCCGTGTGGTCAGCTTTTAGTTGATCAACTAGCATATTTTTTGAGAGACCAGTTATAGTGTTGCATACAACGTTTTGTTGTATTTGAATATCATTTTAAGATATTTCAGTATAGAAATTATGCCAGCATTTTTTTCAAAACTTTGTTTTGTTTCATACTTTCTTGGGATTTGGGATTCCAGGTTTTGGGTAGTTTCTCTCACATTAAGTACCAGCAAATCCCAAAACCAAATCCCAAATCCGCCCACCACTGCCGTCTAGGTACAGAGAATTGGTCAGTAGCCTACCGTTTTGAGGATTCTACGGCAGCAGGATAAGACTGCGGTGCAAGAAACTGATGCTAAAATTTTTTTTAAATGGAAGTGGTGCTCTGAGGTTTTTACATTCGACTATCGAGTGCGTAAATGAAGGAAAATTGAAGTACAGGCTTGATGATTGTATTGTCAAGATTGGTGTTCCTGGATTTGCCTACAGCCTACTGTCAATGAAGCGATGACTGGTTGAATAGTGGCAATAGAGAAATGCCATTTTCAACCCTCGGAAAGCTCTGAATTTCCATTTCTTCCGGGGCTTCGCCCCCGACTCCCCAATGTACCTTGCTGGGGGCCTGTGCTGGAGGAAAAATTAAAAACATCTTTTTTTTAGATGCATTTGAACTTGAACTGCCTGCCATGATACTGGAGGATAAAATCTGGAAACTAATTTTTTATGATAAGAGCGCTGTTTGGCATAGAGTTCTTATGTTGGATGCCTATGTACCATGATATCTTGGAACTGATTTAAACTGGATCTGGGGGCTCTCGTGGCCAAGAGGTTAACATGTTCGCCTCTCATTCAAAGGTCCCGAGTTCGAATCTGGGTAGCGACCGAAAAATTTTCCTCTCTAAAATTGTCTTTAAAGTCACACAGGACTTATCAGTGCCCTGTGCTATTGTTGGAAAATTTATTAATGTAGTTTCTATTGGTATGGGCGAGGGGTTTTGAAGTCAGTTTTGCAGTCACTCTGCACTCCATTCCACATTCAATAGTGATTGGTAGGTACTTTGAACAACAGTCCACAACAAAAAATTTCATAAACACAGTTCACCTTAACTTATGCACTCCCTTACTTACTTTACTTTTTCCGTCCCCTTGTACCTCTAGGGCGTCGAGGGGAGAAAGAGCTTCCTGTCTCTAGCAAGTTTGATGGCCTGGCTGGGTGGGATATTGTATGCACACCCAAACACATTGTATACTTAAACACACTCTGTCTCTCTCTTCTCTCTCTGTCTCTGTCTCTCTCTCTCTCTCTCTCTCTCTCTCACATACACACACACACACACACACACACACACACACACACACACAAACACACACATACACACACACACACACACACACACACATGTGCATATGTACATGCAAACACAAGTTTTCAAAAAATAATTATTGAATATAACGAAAAACAAGCTCCGCTCGATGATAAATGTGTACAGGCGCAACGATCATCTCTTTTTTTTTTCTTCTTTGTCTTTGTACTATCTGATTTTGAGCCAAAATACCTGAAACTGACCCTGAATTTTCCTGAAATGAGAACTTTGAGGTAGGCAGCCCTGAATCATTTCTGCAGCAACCCCATCTTCTCCTGATGATTTGCTAGCTGGTGAATGTTTTTTTGCTTTTTCAACTTCAGCTCTGAGGATCTTAGGGCCAGTGTTGGTCTTATGTTTCATATATGTGTCATGACGCGGTGGAATCAGGCACTTGTCAATTTTGGGGCATATGGAGTTATTGGTATCATCTTAAAGGCTGTCCATTTTGCCTTGCTTTTGATGAAAAAATATCCTTGTGTCTTGAATACAAGTCAAGATATTGGCGATTGAAGGAGGTGGGGGTCGCCTGGTTTCAGAGGTAAAATTAGCAAGGAAATGGCCGCCAAAGTTGAGTTATTTCCTAAGCTGGAGAGCCCTTGGAAACTGAAAACTTACATCTTTTGTGCCTTTAATCAACTTTTTTCTGTATTATACACACAGAAATGTGTTCTTTAATGGGCGTGAAAGGTGTTAAGCCCCCAAAAAAAAATTCGATTAAAATTCCAAAACCTGGGGAAAAATGCCCGTTTCTTGACTTTCATAATTTCGACGAGCAGATGATTTCACCACGCTACCTCACATACGATGAAAAAGTCATGTTTGGTTTGGTTGCATACAATATAAATCTTTTAGGCTTAGGAAGTTGAACCTCCTTATTATGGTCATTATTACTTCCTTACCTGACCAACCTAGTGACCTTTGTCTTTCATCAGTCATGTTCCTATGTCTTAGGTATTCTTGCTATTCATATTAACAAGAATTTCTTCAGGTTTAGATTACCAACATCTGTAATGTAATTCTTTAACAGTGCTGTGCGCTTTTGAGGAAACAAAAATTTGTCGACGCTTTGAAGCGTGAAGCCACTATTCGTGCTATTTGAATGTCATATGAGTTTGGTGTATTAACCATTATCAGTAAAAATCGAACAGCATTCGAAGGACTCTGCATAGCTTCAGATAGCTTTGAAAAAGCGCAAAAATCATGAATGTTGAATAGTAACGTGGAATGTGCACAGCTCTAATGGTTTAGGCTGTTTGCTTCATTGCAGGCAGAAGAAGTGGTGAGTTCGATTCCTGAATGGGAGAGTTTCTGTTTATAGAGCATCTCCCTCTATCTACTGGGATGTTGTATCTCGCTCAGCCTGGATCTACCCTGATTGGGAGGGTCAAAGCAGCCCGCTTCTAAGATAATATTAATTTTTTTTAATGGGGGCGTAAAACATAACTGTAAGGAGTACAA
The DNA here is from genome assembly GCF_000002075.1 of Aplysia californica. Taxonomy (NCBI): domain Eukaryota; kingdom Metazoa; phylum Mollusca; class Gastropoda; order Aplysiida; family Aplysiidae; genus Aplysia; species Aplysia californica. Next base: position 692,459 of record NW_004797651.1, on the reverse strand, counting down.
TCATTTAGCTTTGAAATTATGGATGTTTGCCCAGGCATGTGGTTGTGAGAGCTCTAGTCTTCTTTCACATTTTACTTCCCAGGGCTTCTTTAATTTAAGCAGTGTAAACCTAAAGCCCTTTTTTTTTTTCCTTTTAAGAAATAAAAATTAAGATGAAATAAATTCCACTTCATTGATCCCATGGTGATATTTGAGTTACAATGGTGATACATTAATAGATGAGACAGCTTAGATAATACTGTACAACCTTTTTTCTGAATATCTTGCACAAAATTTGTACTAAAATGTTGTAATTTGGAGCAGATATAATTCGTTCAAAAAGAATTTGTTTGACATAAAATTTACAAAGAAGAAACTATTTTAAAAAAATGGAAATGGCTTTTATAAAAACCACCCATAAATGCAAAATGCACCAATTTAGAAGATATTTTTAGGAAAGTCATAAAACGATTGGTTTGTTATGTCCTTTGTTTTTATTTATAAAATCTAATCTTTCCATCTCTGTAACCTTTAAACAATATTTCTTTTCTCTTACAAAGTTAAAAAACATATTTTTTAAGTTCTGGGATTTCGAGAACAAATGGTCTTTACGTCCTCCTTTGGACTCGACACATTTTAACGCGTCATTCATAATGTTCAGTGGAGGCCAAACACAAGGATCCACTCAACCATGAGTACTCAAAGCCACACACCCTGTACACCTTTCAGTATGGAGCTGTTTCTAGAGACAATAGGGGGGGGGGGGAGGTTGCCCAAATAGACAGCATTTGTGGAGTTGATATAACCTGAAAGGTGAATATGGGCTTTGCAAAGGAAACAAATGTCATAGAAGAAATGTTCACGCTTTTCAAAAAGATCGAGGAATCATGAACATATTGCTATCCTCCGATAGCGTCGCGAATGGGAAAATGGGACAGTCATAGATGAAGATCTGCCTTGAGAATGCAGACTGTTGAGATGTAGGAAAGTCATTGCTGCTGACACCGTCTACGGACAGATGTCTCATGGGGCTCATCTACTGAATTCTGCACCCTGGTGACATGTACAGGGGTGCGAACGGTGTGTGTTTAACCTGAAATGGTCGTTGTGTTTGGGAGTTTTTAGTTTTGATTCTCTACAGGTCCTAACTGTTGGACCATTTTTCCTCTTGTCATCAAAGAAGGCCTTAAGGGTGGGCACTCTAACACTATTTCCATGCCTTGTGCGAAACTTACGAAATGAGTTTGTGTTGAGGAAATGTTCAATGCAAAAAGCTCTCTGCTCTTTACAAATCTTAACCATGATCTCATCAGGCAAAGGAAACTTGAGAAAGACTATCTGCAAACTTCTGTTGGCCTGTTAGACCATTGTAGTTTGCAACATGGCGCAATCGGTAAGATTTTTAGTGGTTGGCCTAACGCAAACTAGTGCGTCATGTTACAAAAATGGGGACATAGCTGAGGGTTGTTTTTTTTACACGCTATGTAGAGCAAAACTATTATGTGGATTTATCTAAAATGAATATCAGACAAATTCCTTTTGACTTCCAAATGTTGTGTCCAAATTTGAAACGCAAAACTTCAGTGTGGAGGAAAATATTAACAAAACACACGCACACTCACACACACACTCACACACTCTCTCTCACTCTCACTCTCACTCTCTCTCTCTCTCTCTCTCTCTCTCTCTCTCTCTCTCTAACACACACACATGCACACACACACACACACACACACACACACACACACACACACACACACACACACACACACACACACACACACACACACACACACTTGCATACACAGACACACACGCATGGGGATTTTATGAATGAATTCTTATACCTGTTGGTTCATGCTTTTTTAAAAAGAAAACAGCTTCGAATTATAAATTTCTGATATTCTGAATTTAATGGTTGTTTGGTGTCAGCTGTGATCTTCTTTGCAGATGCTACAGCTGTAACGCAAAATTCTGAAAGTGATTGAGTTTTTACAAGTTGCCTTGTATAATACAAAGTTTCCATTATTTTTTGTCTATATCAATCATTTCAATTTTCTAGAAATTTTCACGCACACCCATCAAATTACAGACCAATGGCCTTAACGAGTTGTCTATGTATGAAAAGTGATCAACAAATGACTCTTGTGGTTTCTCAAAACAATGTGTTCTCCAAGTGGTCTCCAGTGTGGATTCAGAAAATCTCGATCCACTCTGGATCATCTTATGCCTCTGGAGACTGTTATACGTAAGAATTTGTTAAAGGAGGCCACACAATCACCATCTTTTTCAATCCCAATAAATCTTTTGACACAGCCTGGAAGTACAGCTCAGATGTTAAAAGACATTTATATTATTATCCTGTTGTTGTTTTTTCCGCCACTCATTGGTTCAGTTCAAGCTCTCTTAAGTTATTCATGATCTACCTCTGCCTCTTTTGCCTTCTAATTTTTCAGTGAAAGGAAAGAATCCTAAGGCCTTTATGTTGATTCAAACATTGCATTTGTCTCTTCCTATTTGTTTTTATTGAGTGACAGGTCTGTGCTCGCGTCTTTCGGCACTACCTTACTGACCCTGTGTCTGTTTCAGGTGAAACCCTACAATGTGCACCTGACCCTTGCTTTTCCTCCTGACACCAATACCCCTGGCTTTGCAGAGGAGCAGAAATCAAAGGTATATTCATCAAAGATACTTGTCTATCTGGTTTTTATAATACCCCTGGCTTTGCAGAGTAACAGAAAACTAAGATATGATCAAAGACTTTTACTTTAGTTTACTTTACTCCTTTCCTATCAAACCTCTATCGTCCTCAGCTTTGCTCCTTGCTTTCTTTGTGTGTAACTCTCTAGTTACACCTCTAATCTTTGACACTTACATGACCTATTTGTGTTGCATTTGCGGTAAAACTTTCGAAAGTTAAAAGTTTAGGTACAGAGAAGCACTTTGACACTTTCATTTATGAATATTTAGTGCTGGGAAAAGGTAAGACAGCAGAAGGAAAGAAACGAGGAAACTTTCAGTAGCGCCTTCCAATCAGCAGCTTGTGAGATGTGTCCCTTCATGAATGCTTCTGTGTACCTCTGAATTATTCTGCGATTGTGATGTTTTCCACAATTGTAGGACATTTAGAAATTAAATATGGATGACTGTTTTTTTGTGCTGGGCTCATTAAAAGTTTTGGTACTGAGTGGATACAGGGTACTTTGTGACTGAAAGCTGGTATAGAGTACTTTGTTTATGGGGGCTCTCGTAGTCTAGAGGTACTATGTTCGCCTCTCATGAGGTCCCGAGTTCGAAACGTGACAGCGATGGAAAATTTTCTTCTCTTAAAAATGTTCTCCTTTCACTTTTCCTGCTCTCTAATCATGTTCTGTTGTCTGCTTTTGTCTCCATTTTCTGCTCTCCCCAACCCCCCCAGAAATAGCAGTTCACAAGAGAGTGACCGACATACAAAAGAGGTAGAGGATAAATGATGATAGTAAGGATGAGGAAAGAAAAAGCAGCAGTACCCCCTATGTTTCAGCACAGTATGAGCATGACATTGATAAATCGGCCCATTTGCAATTCTACTGTACATAAGAACATGATGTTAATGTCCCCCCTTTGGGAATGGCATAAAGACAACTTCATTCTGTAGCTCTGCCCCAGTGGGGGGGGGGGGGTGATATTGTTTTGGCTGATGCTTTCTGTACAGTTTTGTACTATCACTTTCTTGTTCTTTCTTTTTGTCTGTTTCCATTTTTTGCTCCTCACCGATAGTATACAGGTGATTGGTGGTGTAGCGGTTAGGTGTTTCACAGTCGCATGCAGGAAACCCAAGTTCATTTCCACAAGTCAGGAGGAAGTTTTTTTTGAGCGTCTGTGTGTTTCTGCTGGGATGTTGTATCCCTCTCAGCCCGGGTTGGCCCTGGCAGGCAGGATTGGAAGCCGGCCTCCCAAATGATCTAAATTGTGTAGATGGGGCAGTACAAAATGCCTACATAAAAAAAAAAAAGAAGAAATTTAACTGATAGTATAGCATGTGAATTTCATCATAATTGCCAAGCTCTTATGTGCTATGTTTCTGATGCATCCACCAGTGTCTATAGTGTAACAGCTAGGCCTTTTGCCTATTATAGAGTATCTCTGCCTGTCTCCTTAGACGTTGCATCCTTCACAGTCTGGGTTGGCCCTGACAGGCAGGGTCGAAGCAGCCCACCTCCTAAATTGTCATATTGTGTCAATGGGGTTATAAAGTGTAATGTACAATTACAATACATTTCTGTTTGCAGCCTGAGGAAACTCGACTTATCTCTGAGACGTCCGGTCTCTTCTCTGCTGACAATGTGGCAAACATCATCTTAGCCGACACTGTGGTAAGTTTGAAATTATTCTTTTGTATGTTTTGTATTCTCAGTTGAAATTTGGTATCCTTATGGTATTAGCCAAAGGTTGTTTTAAGGAACATCTATTCATCTTCGTGGTCTGTGGTCACTAATGGTTCTGCTCTTTGCAGGGCATGCAAATGACACATGTGTGATTGATTCCTGTAAGAAGATTTTTCATCTAGTATCTCTGTCTCTTTATTGTCATCTTGTATCCCAACCAGTCTGGACAAGTCGAGTTGAAGCAGCTCACTCCCAAAGTAAAGTTGATCGGGATATCCCTATTTTTTGCCCCAAATCTGAAGCACCCAGATTTTCCCGATATCCATCGCGTGTATCCAGATTTTTTGTGCCGTCTGGTGCACTGGATTTTTCTAAAAACTTTCTCTGCGTTTTTCCCTGTCACGGGAAGCACCCGTTAAGCTTTTTGTCCGCAGGAAATTGGAACACTATTTTCCGAAATATCGTTGCGGATTTAGTAGACTCGCCCCAAGTTTACACAACTTTGCTCGCACATAATGGAAGTAGTATTGGTTTGGCATTCTTATTTGGGACATTCTCAAGATCTACTTTAGTTTTTGTTTCCCCTCAGAATTCTCTGATGATGGCCAGATAACTGTTTCAATTGCGACATACAAATTTTTTTTCTCAAAGTTGACAGTGAAGAAATGCTGAAACAAGCAAGATAAAATGACAGCACAACAATATAATGCAGCTTAAAACATATCACAACACAATTTCAGTCCAAATATTGTGAAGTAATAGTTCCTGTCACTGAATAGTCCTTCTTTGTATGGTACTCCTCGAAGATCCATGTTCTTTGTCGCCTCGACTGCCTTCACAATTCGCCACAGAAAATCGCAAAAAAACGACGCTGTGTGGTCAGAAGTGAATACAAAATAAAAATGGGCCAGCAATGTCAAACAAAAGTTTGTTCCCTGGAATACCTTCATTTATACTGCCACAACGGTCAAGAAATGCTATCACAATGCGTCTCCAACGGAGCTCAAGGCTGTCGGCCGTATATGCCCTATGCGTCCCGAATGAGTTAATGATTATTCGTAGTTCTGCTGTTACTTTCAAAACAAGTTTTGTCCGAGCTCTGGTTAGTCGGGCTGGTCACCAAGACCCATCAGTAAGACTGTTTCAATGACGCGTTCACATTACGTGATATGACTTCGGCATGTAAATTGCTCATGTGTCGGGGACCGTCCATCAGTGACTGGGTCAACTAAAGTTCATGCTCACTGGCTGAAGTTGAAGTGTCTTTCAGACCCTATTTGGGGTGGAGTGGGGTGGGGGGTGGGGGGTTGTGTGTTAGACTCCGCATACATGGATATATTTGTATGGACACTCGGACACCCCAGGAACATTTTTAGTCAGCTTGGCAGTCACCTTGATGATTAGTCGTTGATCCCGATTTTTTTCACCGAATCCCAATTTTTTCCCCCTGAGATCCTGATTTTTAGATTTAATAGAGTTGCAGGTCTGGTTGTAGAACAGTTATGATAAAGGAATAATTACTTTCAATCCTAATGCAAGAGTACTTCTAGCGCATGTGCCCCCAATGGTTGGCCCCTGAGTAAGAGACTTGTAGTCTTTCATATGGGCAAGAAATGGTGACACTGGCATCTTTGATATAGCGGTAGACACTTTGACACCACACAAAGAAGACCTGAGTTCAATTCCCATGTGGGAGAATTTTTATGTCGGGCGAAATGGCTGGCCAGGGATTCATTACGTGAACAGTTTTCCTTCAAGAATTCCTGGGTTGCAAGTGCGTGACGTGCTGGTGCATTGTCATGTTGGAAGCATGCATTGCTGGTATCATTTGGGCAGACAGATTGCTGCCATTAATCTTTAGCCACAAATGTCACAACAACTCCACAAAACAATTGATACCCAAGAATGCCCTGTTCATTAACACTGGTCAATGTGTGGAACAGTATCCCTCAACAGTTTCTCCAACGGCTAGTTTACTCATTGAGGCGAAGATGCTCTGCTGTTGATGATGCCAATGGCAGATATATTCGTTACTGAATTTGTGACTTCGGCCTGTACATTCGATGTATCAGATATTTTAATCAAGAAAACTCATTTCCGTCTCGGTAAAATAGAATAATACAGATGAATAGGGGGGTGCCAAGTTTCTTTTGATCGTGAGCATACATTTAAGATTATAGGCATGGATGTTAACCAGTGTTAATGAACAGGGCGTTCTTGTGCATCGATCGTTTTGTGGAGTTTTCAAGGCACTCAATTCATTTGGTTCAGTCCTATAGGAGACTTATGTTAAATTGGAGGTCCTGCCTCTTAAATAACCTAATAGTGTTGATAGGGACGTTAAACCCGTATACTCACTGTTAATGAACACGTGCTTCTTTCTACTTTCTATGATTTGTGCCTGTTTGCTTTGATCTCACTGTTTGTGTTGTTTCCACAACAGTTATGCTCACTCTGAAGGGTAGTTGGAGGTAGTGCATACTTGCTGTCTTTCCCTCTGTCATCACTGTCTCTCTCACTCTGTATTGCTTTTTCTGTGCACTAAATGACTATTGTTGCGTTGATGTCCCACACTTTTCTGAAACAAACACATTGTGCTGACTAATAGCCTTTCTATTTATTTTGATACAGCGTGGCCGTTTCTTCAGCTCTATGGGTTTGGATGGCATCATGCTGTCGTCACTTACCTGCGGATTTTCCCCAGTTGTCAGTATTATGGAGGCCACCCAACAGGTAGAAACTGACGCTACTAAGAAAATATGAACTTGGTGCTTCAGGGAACTCGTTTTTTGGTGACTTATTATTTTTTACGGGGAACAGGATTAGGGTAGAGAGAAGGAAGCAAGGCTGTTAAAGAATGACAGGTTGATAATTAAAAAAATTTTTTCTTCAAAATTTACAATGTGGTTATTGTGTATAGTTGAGGATCTCTCATTATAGTATGAAAAGTCTTGCCATGCACAAGTTATTTCTCTTTGACATAAGTTTTGTTTGGTTTTCAGCTGTCTGTCACAACCTAAAAAACTACACAATGGCTACCCCTCTTTAAAAAAAACAAAAACAAGGCTTGTCACAGTTTGAGTCAATGTTCCCAGAGGGCTCTGATGATGATGATGAAAACACTGATTAGGAAGTAATGCAGAAGTAAAAAAGTCTGACTCCAACATAACTCAAGATGTTCCTGTACTGTCAGGCCTTTCAGTATGAGAAATGAACACAAAAACAGTGATGCAAGGTTGAGCTTTCTTTGTTTTGCAGACTATTTGTTTATTGTCTGTCTTCTCATGTGTCTTTCCTCGGTATGTACGTTTATACTTTACAATCTTTCAATAGTCTGGTCTATAGTACTGTTGTTCTTGAAAGTATTGATTCCAAATATTTCATTCAGTACGGTGACCTTATGTAGGATACATCTAGCCCCAATGAACACTTCCGTTTATACAGACTAAATATAGCTTTAATAACGCAAATAAGAAAAGAAGACATGGATCTAGAATTAAGTATCCACTAGTTGCCCTGTTGATATGCCTGCCAATTCAGAAATTACTGACTTATATTACAGGACTGCCCATCATTACGAATTTGGCGGAATCGTCATGATTTTTCTTCAATTTTATGAAAATGTGATCTTAATACCCCTAATTTTGATTTTTAAAAATTTCGGCTATTTCAACTCACTGCCAACCTTCCTGGAGCATAAGGGGAGAAAAACTACAGAACCCGGACATTCTACGTCACTGTGTCACATGCAGATGTCTAACTTTAGCATCCTCTAGCACCAGATACTAAATTTTCAAAGTAGCTGCATATCAAATTCATCTGTTTCATATGAAAGGCCTATTTCTCCTGAGAATTTTGGTACCATACTTTTACCTATCAGTCAATGTTTAAGAGAATGGCAGCTGTTTCAATTTAACATAATATTGCTGAAGTCGCTAACTGGCTGCAACCCCATGATTGACAGATAATAAAAGAGTACCAAGTGCACCAAACATCTCTACATTAACAGAGTACAATCATTATAACAAAGAAATGAAGCCTTATGTTTTTTCAAGACAATGAGATAATTACAAATCAGTATTTTATTGCCTCAAACACGATGGTCTGTCGTTATTTCAATAAAAACACAGAGGGTTGTCTCGGACAGCGCTGCATCGTTCCCCGCAGCGAGCGAACCGGCTTAATACTGTAGTGTACTGAGTGCTCCCGGTAGTTTCGCGGAAGGATTCATGCAAAATAATTCCTAGCCGATGACTTTATTCTAATAGAAAAAGAAGTGTTCTTTCTATTTGTACCTTGTTTAGCCCGCATTGTACACATTTCGTGTTAAAAATGATCTTTGAAAACTTAAACGCTTTTTTTCAAGGTTTGCTATCCAAGCGCCAAAGACCAAAAATAATAACCACGGGAAACCAAGCTGTTTAGTTCTCTTCCAATGAAAAGACGGTATTTAATCATCAATCTTTCTGCAAAGCATTCAAATGCATGGGTGTCAATTTTGAACCGGCCGACCACGCATTCCGACTGCAAGGGGCTTCCCTTTCCACGGCAATTCTCTAGCTCCAAATAATCGAATATACAAACAACTTACACTATTGTAATGAAGAAAGTCTGAACTTTTTCAAAGTGTTCAGCATTTGGTGTTTTATAGCAAAAGAGCAAAGAAACAGAGATCTGAATTACCCCCATTTTACCGAAACCAGGCGCTCGGAAGGCCGCGAGTCGGCTTATGTGCCGTGTTTACGCTACCTAATTATACGTTTGCAATAGCCCCATAAACACACGAGAGCACACACACACACACAAACACACACACACACACACACACACACACACACACACACACACACACACACACACACTCACACATACAAACATATACACACACGCACGCACACACACACACACACATACGTGTACATAGACCACCTCAGTGGCCTCTTGGTAAGAGATCTGGAGGAAGGTTAATTGATGTTTTAAAAGCACTAAAACACAATAAAAACAAATTTTTAAAGTCAATCCAAGCGTTAAACTGAAAGATCAACAGACGATAACAGCTAGCACTACTAGCAGGGCCCGCCCACACAGTCAGCTGTTTATGTAAACAAGCTTGAAGTGAGCTAGAAGTTACTGTTTTTACTCCGTTTTATAAATCAGAGTTGTTTACATTTCTGACCATTCATGCTTGAAAAGGGGTCAAAATCTAAAAATAGTTGCGAATGAAGAACGTTGAAGCAAAGATACTCCACTTATGGAGAATCTTTGGTTGAAGGAAAGGTGGCCATGTGATAATGGTTCTAAAAATAATCTCACAGCTGCACACTAGCAAGGTCCAAATTCCTTTATTTCGTCACCATGGCTCACAACAAACCACACACACCTCCAAAATAAATCGAAATAAAATTTTATAGTCGATTATAGTTGTTTATTTTTATCTTAAATGAAGCAAAAGACATCAAACTTTCAATAGATCCAAGAAACAAAAATTTCATCGAAAGTCACTTTTTTGTCTTTCGAGCCTCGTAGCTGATAATAGCACACTGCGTCTTACGACTTTTATTGAGCGGGGGAGATAGATATGTAATCCTTTGCTTCTTCTTCCAGGTTCTGACAATGGGCATTTTTCGCATCATCTCCTTGATCTACTTGGACCACTTTGACAGAATAATCCGCGATTGCAAAATGAAGAGGGAGCTCAAGGAGGGGACCAAAAAGGATTAGGCATGCTGCGTGAAAGTGGATAATCCTGTCTTGACGAATTATGTGTCTTTCATTGTCTTGAAAATGACCTTAGCAGAGTTTTACAGAGTTTCTGACCTTTATTTTCATGTGTTTGACAGGGGAGAATGAAATTATTGCTAGTTTTTTGGGACATGTTGGGGTCTCTTTAATCTCTTTGAAGTGTGTACTATTTTGTTCTCTCCAGACATCAAACATCCAATAAATAGGGGGGGGGGGAGTTAATGTGAAAGCTCATGCTTTGATAGACTTTGCTGAATCTTTTAATGACTACTTGCTACTGAATGATTGTCCCCTGTGATGGAACTTACTGTGATGTGCCTTAGGTGACTTTATGTACCTCGTAAAAAAAACCCCAGGAAAACACGAGATAGCAAAATAGACTGATCTCTGCAATACGCTACTGCTTAATACAGTATTTAACATGAAGCTGTTTAACATGAAGTTCAGGCTATCATGAAAGGTTTTCAAATTTATCCCCCCCCTCCCCCCGGTTTATTCCCTGTGCACTGCAACTTTTTAAACTTGAAATCTGCTTATCACAGAGAAATTCTCCAGTCCCATGAAGTTCGTGTTATTTTGGTTTTACTACATATTCAGTGTCAAAAGCTAGCTGTAAGATATGATATGAATGGTGGAATTTCTAAACTGAACTTCCATGTATCTCGAGTTTTCACCCAGTGTCCCTGATGCAGAATTCCTAGGACCCAAAACCCCTCTTTTTTGTTTTTTTGTTTTGGAAAGTTGTTCCAGTTTGTAGAAATAATGCATCTTTTATAATTTTGCTTGTACTGGGTTTTTAAAAATGTCGTTTTATATTAAACATAGATTCTTTAGTGCTGAAGTTGATTTTTCTGTGCTTTAAATTGAAGTACTTTAATCTGGTTCTGGTTTAGGTCCTTTCGCTTTAAGTTTTTGTTTGTAGATTTTGTGAAAAGGATGTCTCAAATCGTACTTAAATATACGAGCAGCTTTATTTTCTAATGCAATCTTGCAAGTATGTCTCAAATATGTGTTGCTAGGAATAGGGCTTTGTTAGACAGTGTTCAGTGAAAGCTTTTTTCAAATACTGAAAGGAAATACAATAGAGGGTAAAATGGCGGGTCATCAGATGAATTAGTGTAACCCTTAAATCTAAATGATTCACGGCTTCTGGACTTAATTGTGTGAGTTGAGAACAGTTTGCTGTGGTCGTGCCACAGTTGTCAGAGTCATTTTTTGTTGTTTTGAGAAAACGTTTTGGAATTTGGAAGCAGTGCTTATTTAAGTCAAACTTATGAGTGAAGCAAAAATTAATTTGTCTCTGTAACGGTGGTACTGAGGATATGGAAGAAGTGACAGGTGTTATTATCGTACCCGGTACCAATAACTAAAAACCTGGCAAAATTGACTTGTGTTATGACAATGAAGATTGTAATTTTGATACTTATTCCTAATTGTATTACTATAGAGAAGAATCACTTTTAAATGTATGTGATCATAGTAACACATGACCTCGGCAGATTTAATTTAACAAAGCCTGAAATCATTGTCTCGAGATAAAAAGTCTGAATTACTAGTTGTCTTTGAGAAGTATCGGTAGAGGAGATGTGATCTCATTCATGAGAGCGGATGTGTCGGGCACTACATAATCACAACATTTTTTCTTCTTGGTTGATCAGCTGAGCATATACTTGAAATTTTTATCAAGTAAATTTGATCTTAGCTGAATGAAGTCCCCTCAGGGTGGCTTCTTAGGGGCGACTTCTGTGCGGTCAAAATTTTGTTTTCTTAAAACAGGAGGATCTTTAGCTAGCCAGGATAATAAGCTGTGGGATCCATGGAAGAGACTACTGTACTAGAAACAGGAACAAAATGCCAGTAAAAGACAGCAACCCCTGTAATCTCAGTTTTGACTCCGTGGCACAGCTACATTTGATTTTTTAAAAAAATAATCAAACAGGTGCTGGACAGCCCCGACAGACATTGATCATAATGATGTACTGACACAGACCTCAACTTAGGAAAGCACAAATAAGAGACACACAAACATATATTAAACAGTATACAAAAACTCTCACAGGAAGTATTAACCGATACTTCTCATCCGCTCTCACGAATACGATCACATCTCCTTTGTAAGCTCGATGAGTGGGTACATTGTTCACCCTAGACGCTGAGATATGCATTCGTCGATGCAATTGTTTTCCCCCCCGAACATTGCACTTGCATTTGACCCCTTCCTTCCTCGCATGAACTAACATCATATCCAGGATGGGTGGGGTTTTCGAGGCGTCACATCAAACTGAACTGTTGATGCTTTTGTTTCCCTGGCCATCACACTTGTCTTTTATCTCTGTGCACGAATTTACTTGACAGCCTTGCGCCCCTACTCAGGGATTGCTTTTGAGTAATGTGGGCCTCTACTGGCAGTGAGCCTGCTCGTCATTCTTCAAATTATAATTGGTGAGGTTACAATACTATGATGCGTTTTAACATGAGCAATAAACTCTTGTCACTGATTGAAAGCCATAAACTTTGTCCAGTTAAGAGAAGAAGAAGTGCGATCGATCCAAATTTTGAGACTCATGATTGGATAAGTGAAAGAAAATGGCATGCCTCATCAAATTAAGAAGAGAGACTATTGTGATTAGTCATTAAGGATAACCAGTCTTTACTTGCCATAAGTTATGAGCCCACTCAGGGGTCAGCAGGTCTGTTCATTTTAAATTTCAAAGTTTAGAGAGATCATTTACTCCTTTTACTTGTTGTGAGCCTGACCATGATTCACCCTGATGATTTGGCTAAAATCCCACATTTTCCTTATTCTCGAGCACAGGGATCGTAAGTAGAGACTTCTGTCTTGTCTTTTTTTTAGTAACAGTTTTTGGGGATAGTGCTTGTGAAATGCTGAGGTGAACTGTAGTTATCACATTGTCATAGTGTTTTTTTACTTTTAAGTAAAATCTAAAGCTGTTAATGAATATGACTTTGTATGAAATGTGGTTGTTTTTTTTTGTTTATTGGTTGGGGGATGGGGGGGGGGGGGGGGGTGCAGTTGTTAGAATTTCATATATTGTGGTTAAATTGATGAAACGATCAGTTTTGGCAATGGCAATGCTTTCTGGCAGCAATTTTTGCTTACTAATAAGTATTGGGCCTGAAATATTTCCTTTCACAGAAGACCAAGGTACATCAAGATTGCAGTTGTGTTAAGTGCTCTGCAAAGATGTGGACTCTTCAGCTGTTTTGAAAACTTATACTTTAGTCTAAAAATGCTCGTTAAATTATGTTCCTTTCCTGTGGGGTTAGCAAAAGTTCTATTGAATAGTGTATTACAGTGGAATCCTGTTACAACGAGAGGGAGGGGACCGGTGCGAAATGTCGGTTATAGCAGGATTCTCGTTACAAGGGATCCAGTAATAAATTCAAGGGAAATAATAAAGTAGGCCTAATCTATGAGTTTGGCGTTCTGTTTATTCCTTTTTGTATTTCCCCTGATGATGATTTGTTCAACATGATCTCTAGGTCTTATTTGATCAAAAATCGAATCAGGTTTCTTTCTCTAGCACTAGCAATGTTGACAAATCGGCCTTGGTGATCAGAAAGAAGGGGCTCTGGCTCTAGGCTAACTCGACGGCTGTGTTGTCCCCCACCCCACCACACCCTGTGGTGTGTTGCGTCTGCTTGCGCACGTCACACATTCACTCCATCCATCTATCAATGCATTGTGACCTCTCCATCCCGCACCAGAAAAGTGAGAGGCACGGAATGCCTAGATAATCTAGACTGGGCTGGCCTATCATGCGATGCGTTCTGCTTGTCTGCACATGCCACACCCTCCCCACTCATTCGCTCCGGCCTTCATTGTTGATTCGCGTGGGCTCTCCCATTCTTTGTTTCGCTGGATCACCAACAACTTTCTCAACTAGCAAGATTTTATAATATGTTTAATTGGTCTGTGTGCTGTGCACAGCAGCAGCACTATTCCATTATAACCGACTTGCATGATGGTCTGATTGCGCAATAGCAGTGTTTTATTTACAAAGATAAAGAAGGAGAAAAAAAACCGGGGTTTTAGAATATTGTCTTTGTAACAGACTTCTCGTTGTTTCAGGACTCGTTATAAGTGTACTCCATTGTATCAATTAGACCATTAGATTTCTTTTCCAAAAGATGTCTTGCCCTGCATACTTTTAATTACTCTTGTATTTGTAATGTCATAGTGATTTAGAGACTGAAAAAATCTTTCCAGTCTCTGGGTAATACTTTCCTGAATTTAATTTTGTTTTGTTTCCAATTTGATTTGTGTGACATGGTGAGGTTTGATTTGAAGCATTTAGCATGGGTATATATATGGTACATCTGTCTATTAACTCTCTTTCTTACACAAGGCTGATTTTTCAGCCCAGAAATCAACTACTAATGCATTCTTTGTCCAATTGCCTTTTAGGGGAAAAAAATAGTTACTTGGTCTTTGGAAGCTCAAACCTGGACTATTAATTTTCTCATGAACACATGAGTATTCTGGAAAAGCACCCTGACAGAAACAGGACTAAAAAGGTTTTGCTGTCTTGACTTCTCCCTGACATTTCTGTATGTGCATGTGTGTTCAGTATGGACGTCAGTTACTGCTTTTTCAAAAAAAAAATATTGTGATGTCTTAGGTGCTTGACAAGATGTTTGTGTTTAGCAGAAAAAACCCAACTCTTTTAATCTAACCCAAGAATAACATGTTTAAATACGTCTAGAAAGACTCTGCGAATATTCAGGCTAGAAGCAACTAGAAAATTATCGAAATACTGTTCAAAAGTTTGAAAACAGCTAGTTCTGTAATCCCTTTGTCTACTCCCTTCCCAGCAATAGATAGCAGAAAGTATTTGCTGACAGTACTTTATTTTGCTATGTTTATGTCATAGATATGTTGCAAGTCTCTCCCCTTGGATGTATCACATACATGATAGATCACTCAGGTGTAGTTTTCGTGTCGGTATTGATTCAAATACTGAAAATTTTGAATTGTTTGAAAAACGTTTTACCATATGACAAATGGGGATAAGATCAAAGACGTAAGTTAGTTTTAGGATGAGAAGAGTTTGTAGTTATTGGCCATAGTTTTGCTAGGTTTTATTCCCTGATCGAGTTAAGGAAAAGAATTTCAAAAGACTGCGTGCGTGGGTGGTTGGCAGTTGCTCTGGTATGGATTGCTCCTTCTTTCCTATCAAACGTCTATCGTCCTTATCTCCCCTTCTTCTTTTTTATTTTTGTTACTCTCTTATGACACTTCTAGTCTTCTGGCACTCATATGACCTTATGCAGTTGCGAGCGCCGTAAAACCGCTACTAAAATTTTGAAAAAGACTGCGTGCTGAAAGAAATCAGTTTGGGGTGGACACTAATAAACACAATGCGGTTCCAAAGACATTTGAATGAACATAAAGACTTGAAGCAGCTTGTTGTTACTGAAAAGAAATAGAATTCAAAAGAGGCCAAGTATATCTTACTGAGAGAATCAGACAGATGATCAAAAAGGACCAGGATTACCTAGGTTCTGTTTATAGCTACTGAGCAGAAAAATGAGGGGCTAATCATGATCACCGATGACTGTTTCCGAACTGGCAGATGAAGAAGTAATTTTAAGGGGCTTTCACTTTCTATTTTTTTAAACTTATTACTGAGCTGGAGTCAGGTGTAGGTCCCTTCTGTGGTTTGCTTTAGTAAGGATGTTTTCATGACCTGGATTCAAATTGAAATTATTTCTGGCAAGTACTGTGCTTGAGTATTTACTATATGGCAATTATTTTAGATATGTTATAAGAATGTGTACTGAGTACTTTAACTATGTGACACAGCCAGATAAAAAATCAGGCTCAAATTTGTACTCATATATCTTATTTATTTGCTTTTTTGCTCCTATTTTGGTTATTTTTTCGCTCTCGTATACCATAATAACAGAGAAGATGTGTGAACTCATCACAAACAGGCAGGTTTCAGAGCAGGGAAGAACACAACTGAGCTCATTTTAAATTGGAATACACTGTGAGAAGTACTTGGAACACCAGTAAAACCTTTACCACATCATAATGGACTTAATGAAGGCGTTGAAGTTTGGCATGCTGATGCAACTTTATGGGCAACCATGAGGCTGTATAACATCAACCCAACCTGATCAGAACCGTAGAATGTTTCTACATATGACAAAAAGGTGAACAGTGCAGTCTATCATAACAACAACATAGATGAATGGTTCTGAACCACAATTGGGGTATGCCAAGGATGTCTGCTGTTCCACACACTCTTCAGCATCATAGAGAGAATAACCACTGACGCACTTGATAATGATGAAAGAACAGTCAGGAATTGTCCTCCTACTCTGACTCCTCCACCAACTCCTCTTCGCCAGTGGTTGGAGGGTGCCACTGGTAGGTGCTACTTCTTTTTTCCCCCCTCTTATAAACTTATGTTTTGTCGTTGACATCAACGGCCTAGCTGGACAAGAGCAAGAGTTGGCCAACTTGGAAAATCATCTTGAAGAGGCCTCCATTATATCTTATGGCTTATGGCATGCAGATCAGCGCAGAGAAGACCCAGTTGATGACAAGGAACTCTAATGGCATTAGCACTGACATTACCATAGACATTACAACAAAAACTTGAGACTGTCTGTAGCTTTAAATGTCTGGGAACAATAATTTTTAATGAAGATTCCAAGACCAAAACACTGTCCCGGATACCCCAGACCACACCTTCAGTGATCAAACTAAAAGTTTTTTTGAGCAACTAGAACATTGCCGTCAGCTCCAAGATCAGACTGATTTATTCTCCGATGATATCCATACACTTTTATGTGCATGTGAAGGAAAGACAGGCAGAACAGTTCTGAAACATATGACTACAACAAAACGAAATGACAATCTCAACCACCTACAGAGAAAGAAACAGATCCCGATCTTCTGCCCTCGAACAGAACATGTACAGCTCAACTTTCACTTGAACAGAATAAAACCAGAACTTCCTCTAATGTGTCCTTTGTGTGACTATGCATATGAGACTGTGGAACATCATCTTTTCCACTGTACAGCCCCTAAATGACATCAGAGCTACACTTCTCCCTCAGAGACCTAACATTGACAACACACTCTATGGAAAATTACAGCAACTGTAACGAACCTGCACTTATCACTACATGGCATTGGACAGAAGGGGGAGAGCCTGGCTGTTGCTGGATCGATAACAACATTGACAAGGTATGTATGTGAAACATGGACCATAACAGCAGACATTAAAAGGAGGATACAGTTACTGGAGATGGGATGTTTCCAAAAAATCCTCAGGACCTCATATAGAGATCACATAACCAGTGAGCTAATGAGAAGCAGAATTGGTAACACCTTCGGACTGTTTTTGAAAACTCAACTTCAGTGGAGGAAAAAACCCGTACTGAAGGGGTACAGGCATATCACATGATGATCTTGACTGATGAAGACTATCCTACAGGGAACAGCACAAGGAAGGAGACAAAGAGGCAGACAGAGGAAACAGTGGGAAGAATTCTTCAAAGAGTGGACTGGCCATGACTAGAACATCATAAAGTATAACACGAGTAGGTTGAACACAGAAGACTCAAAAATCACACATCCGTCTAACTGTGCCTGTGGCCCCGTTTTTTCTTCTTCTTTATCTTTGTAAGATGTCCCTCAAACTACGGATCCCTTGTATATTTTACTCATTTGGGGGGGGGTTGGTGGTCTTTTGAAACTGACTATTGTTATTATTCTATTTGATATTCAGTTGTCCCTATCCGGGTATAAAGTATTTGTTAATATATATTTTATGTATTTATTTGTGAAAGTGAAATCATTAGAATTAGAATAATTCGAATGACAGTTTTGACATTTGTTATACATTTAGTATGGTTCCATATCATCAGTTGGGAATTTGCTTTTCCCAGACATATAACTTGTCTATGTAAAAAATGTTAACTATTGTATTCTGTAAAAGGAATACGGGAATGGCCGGTTTAGTTTTTCTACAACACAAAATAATATGTTTCGTCTTTAGTTTTAATAAGAGTTTTACAGCACCTGCAGCACAATAAGTTCATGTAAGTGCTAAATATTAGAGAAGTTACAAGAGGGTAGCAAACTCAAAAAAGGAGAGACATGGATGATAGATGTTTGATAGGAAAGAAGGCGTAAACCACACTAAACACCTGCCAACCACCCACATGTTTTATCCTTTATAATTTAACCATTAAACGTCCCAGCTGTTCAATGAAAAAAACTGTATCAGATGCTGTTCAGAAAAAAAACCCAACCTACTCCTTTTAATCTACTGGTATTGTAATGGATTTTTTTTAGTATGGTAGTAACCTATATATATCAGCACTATCATATTCAAGGTACAGCAGGGGCACTATGTTAGCTTATCTGGTATCATGTTGGGGGCCGTTGTTTAAATCCCCTTGGGGGAGTCTTGAATTTGGGTTGTTTGCAGAGTTTTCTAGTCTCTCCACCCTCTTGGCTTATAGTCCTATAGGAGATGTAATTTAAATTGGAAGATTGCGCCTCATATAACAGTACGGTAACCTTACAGTGTTGAAAGAGATGTGACACTGGTACAATTGTTATTTTAGAGATGACACCTAATGCACTTACTGAGGTCATAGTCAAGTCACCCCATCAGTTGATTTATAAGCCAGACTGTCTGTCAAGCAAAAAGACTACAGATGCTGTTGTCACTAGAAGTGCATGGGGGTAGCCTCATGTTTACTTGGCGTTTGGAGACAGAAAGAGGGATGTACTTCTGTTTCATGATGGAAAAGAAGATGTGTTCCTTCTTCTTCCCTCTCTTTCTTCTCCTCCTCCTCCACCATCCACTTCACGGGTGGTTGGAGGGTGCCACTGGTAGGTTCTTTTCTTTCCCTATGTTGTTTCTGTCTGTCTTATCTTTTCCCCACACTAAATGTGTCGATGTGCTTCTCCTTACTCAATCAATCAACACCGCTTCTTCTTCTCCTCTTTGTCGTCTCCTCCTGCTCCTCTTCCCCCTGCGGGTAGCCAAGTGTAGGTTCATCAACCAGCAATGCAACAATTACTACACTTGTATGCATAGTCATTTTTCCTTATATGTGTATATTTTAGGCTGCCAGGTGCCTTTTTCTTTAAGAGGTACTTTTAGCCCTTTTTGAAATTATATTACCATTCGCCAGAGCCTCTGGGTTTTACAAGAAATTGATTTACTCTAAGGTATCGAATTAGCTTCCACCCCCCCCCCCCCCCCCCCCCCCCCCCCCCCGCTTATTACTTTTCTGTTTTTTTGCGCACCCCCTGCTCCTTATTCCGTACCCCCCGTTTATTATTTTCCAGTTTACCACGACCAACGATAATGTTATACATTATATTTATATAGAATCTAGATTATATCTGAATGAAACTTCTTTTTTTTTGGTGTATATGGCAAATTAACCTCAGTATTAGTACCGGTACGGGGTTTTGCTGCCTCAATTTTCTGTGCATTTTAAAAACTTTTGTACATTGATTTGTATTTTTAAATGAAACTGGTTTGTTCCTAAATGGGAAAAGTTGTCACAGATTGGAATAGTTGAGTAACTTACTAATATTTCATGATGTCTTGTTCTTTTATTTACTGTAGGAGAAATAAAACAGATTTGTTCCTACTAGTACAGGGGTATGAGGTTGAATGTGCCACACCCCCACCCCGTTTTAAAAAAAAATAATTTCACCCCCCCCCTGTTTTTTAATTTTGGACCACTTGTCCCCCCCCCTCCCCCCCTTTTTATTCGTACCCCCTCTTTTATTTGATACCTAAGAGTACTTATTTAGATGTATAGGATCTTTATGTGTCCTTGTGCTTATGTTTGCTGAACTGCTTCTCTTGTGTGTCTGTGGATGTGTAAATACTGCTGTCTTCAGAATTGTGATTGAATACCTGCATGATTCTGTTCCTTTTCTTATACGAGAGGTGAGTGGCATGTATTGTTTAAAAGAGGGATTCTTTTTTAAAGTCAGTAGTGCATTCTGTTTAATTAAAGATGGTATTATTTAAATAGTATTAAAAAATATGAGAACATCTTATGATCAATTATTATTCATTTAAAATATTTGATGTTATAAAAGGTTTTCCGGTTAATATATTTTTCGCTTTCAATCTATATAGGGTGTCTTTGGTGTGCTAACATTTTACTAAATTCCTGTCATGTTATTTTTAATGCATCCTCACAGCTCTATGTGCTCATAACCGAGGATTATTTTTATCTGTAACAGTCTTTTTATCTGGTTGAAAAGGGGAGTGGGTAAAAATACAGTGTTGACCTTAATGTTCTTTCATTTATTATTATGATATTTGTACTGTTACTGTGTGTGACTCACTTCATGATGTATCAAGTGAAACGTTTGTGCTGAGATGAGGCCTATTTGTTCACTCACTCCAGCTTAATTTGTCAAGTTTTTTTTTTCACCTGCAGACGTGTTCTTCCACTCGATGCCTATCAATGCAAAAATGCTCTTTGTGTGTGGTCAATGCAAAAAAAAAAAAGTTTCATTTAATACTGTGTTTGTCTTGGAATGTGTGAGCCTTATCTTTCGCTGTCTAGTTGAATGATGAGAGAAGAACATACAGATATCATCTTTTGGTTTTGATTTATTTTGGCAATAAAGGCTATTTGTAAACCATGCAAACCTCTGTGTATTTCTGTTAATTGCGGCTATGCTGTAGACATATATATATATATATATATATATATATATATATATATATATATATATATATATATATATATATATATAATATGTATGATGTGATATGATAGGTTAAATCTTTATTGTCCATATCCTGGCGCATTGGTTTGGCGTTTCACCATGTAAACACAAACATACGCACACAAACACACACACACACACTCACACGCATGCATGCTTGTGCATGCGCTCACCCATAGATACACATCTCTCACACATCTATGCACATAAACATAATAATAGTATGCTTGCGCTCACAAACTGGCTCACAGTCACATGCATATAGGCCTAATATAAATGAGCAATACGTGTTAAGAGTAATAGTGCGGTAAGCTAGATACATAATAAGTATTCTGAAAATGTGTCGGTAATTGTTCCTTTCTTGTCCTGTGATTTTTTTTGACGCATTATCTTTTTCAAATTCCTTTTCCCTCCTTAGTACCGTATCTTAGTCTCATTGAGGTTTGCTAGACATTATTTGAGATGTAAATCTACAGGTAATAATTCATAATGATGATGATGGTGTGGATGTATGCAGCTGCTGCTGCTGCTACTACTACTAGTCACTACTACTACTGCCACTGCTGCGCCCATATGTATATATGGGGGCTCTCGTGGTCTAGAGGTTAAGGTGTTGGCCTCTCATTCAAAAGTTCCCGGGTTCGAATCCGGGTAGCGACCGAAAAATTTTCTTCTTTAAATGTGTCTCCTTTCACCTCATTTCCTGCTCTCGAGCAATGTTCGGTCGTCTGCTTTCGTCTCCTCTTTCTGCCCCCACCCCCTCACCTCCTTTGCCCCTTCCTCTGGGCTCCTGATTCTTTCTGCAGCCTTTCTACTGCTACTCCTTGGCTTCTCCTTACTGCTGTCTTTCAGCCACGCCCCTGATCTTCTGGTAGGAAAAATCTACACCTAGCCTTCCCGGACAAGGGCGAAAAATCTTGGAGGGCCCGTGTGCAAGTTGTGCACGTTAAAGATCCCTTGGTGGTCTAACATCGATAAGAGTAGGCTTTGGCCGCCACCCGGGCAAAATTCAAAATTTCCTACCAACTGAAAATATAAGGTGTGTCCCGCGCGCTCATATGACCTTATGCAGTTGCAAGCGCCGTAAAACACTTTACCCCCCAAAAAATAAAAAAATAAAAAATTATAATATATATTTTTTTTCTCGCGATTTTTTATGTTGTTGTAATCGCCCAATGCTGAGCTCATAGTTGTGTGAAATGAACTCATATCACTCAACACTTGCCTCAAGCGTCTTGATTGGGCATTTTTGAGCTTTGGCAAAGATGTCATTGGCTGCGTAAGCAGTACACAACTCACGAGTCATCACTCACCACTGGGACACACTTGCAACTTGTTGTGAGTGGTGAATTTATGCTCACTCAGTCCTGGGCGTATGCCTATAAAATCCACGCCTCGAAATGTTGCATTCATATAAAGAAACAGACGAGCTACAGACATCCCAAGGTTTGTCAAGGGAAAAAAGAGAAAGAGCTGTCGGGCGACTGACGGCCGGTGAGTCGGTGGAACAGGTGTCCCAGGTTTTTGGTGTCCACCCAAGCACCATATTATACCACCTTCCGAACCGATTACTAGCGACAGCGACCACAGCAGATCGACCAAGAAGCGGAAGACCAAGGGTGACGACTCCGGCCAATGATCGTGTCATCTCTGCTGAACCTCTTTTACGAACTTTGCATTGGCTTCCTGTTGAGAAAAGGATTGTGTACAAGTTGGCCACCCTATGTCGCACATGTTTGAATGATAATGCACCATCATATTTATCAAATCTGTTAAGACTGTACATTCCAACTTGCAGTTTAAGGTCATCAGCTGACAAAAAGAAATTTATTTTACCATCTATGAAACTTAAAACAATGGGTGAGAAAGGGCATTTGAATACCAAGGCCCCAAGATCTGGAATGCTTTACCAAGTGCGTTGAGAGAAATCAAATCTTTTGATTCATTCAAATGTCAGCTGAAGTCGTTTCTGTTTTTAAATTAATAACATGAATATTTGGAATAATGTTCTTTAGTCAGAGCACAATGTTTCATGTTACTGTTTTATGTTGTACTGTATTGTAAAATGCTCAGAGCCTGTGTACTTTGTTCGGGGTTGAGCGCTATATAAAGCTGCGATCCGTTTCTGCCGTCTGTAGAGACTGCCAGAACAACCATGGGAACGACAGGACGCCAACTTAACCGCTGGACTGTGTCACGGAGGTTAGTGACTGCTGGTCTTCACTGCAGGCGTCCTTACCAAGGAGCTGTCCTAACACCAAGGCATCGACAGGAACGGCTACAGTGGGCGCAGGCGCATGTGAACTGGCGGAACGCACAGTGGATGAGAGTCCTCTTCAGTGATGAAAACAGGTTCTGCGTCGATCCAGCGAATGGCCGTGTCCGTGTGTGGCGTAGAGACACGACTCGCTACGACGACAACAACATTCTGGAGCGTGACCCCTGGAAAGGCGAGAGCGTGATGATATGGGGAACCATGGCGTTGAATCATAGAGTGGGACCGGTCATCTTCCAGAACATTGGTCGAGGACGTGGGAACGGCGTAACAGCTCAGCGCTACATTGCACAAGTCTTGGCACCTCATGTGGTGCTCTTTTTACAGAGGCATCCTAACTTCCTGTATCAACAAGACAACGCACGACCATATACCGCACGTGCTACCCAGAACTTCTTGGCGCAGAACAATGTCAATTTATTGGCACACCCACCTCGCTCACCTGACTTGGACCCTACGGAACATATTTTGTGAGACGTGATCCAAAGACAGCTTAGATCTAATCAGATGCTGCCACTGCATCGAACAGAAGCCCAGTTGATAGCAGCCATCATCCAGATCTTCGGTGGCATTCAAAATGGCCAGTTCAACCGTTTGATTAACTCTATGAAGAGGAGATGCCTCGCTGTAATCGTTGCACGTGGAGGCCATACGCGTTACTAAGTTTGCTCACCAAGGTCAAGGTCAACATGAGCTCAGAGGAATGTGTTGGACCCTCAGTTCCTGTCAGCTATATCACTAAAGAAATGTGCAACGTTTCAGTTAATAAACACAGCAAATAACTTGAAACCAATGTGTTGCATTTTGTCAGTCATTTTGTTGTAATAAAAATTCGCGGTTTTTTTGCACCTCAGTATTATAATATTTACATGTATATTTCAAATGAACTGATAATAGCTTTTGAATTGGAGGTAGCAGAATATGAAGTTGTTGAATTATATTGATCTCTTTTACAGAGATGGATGACTTGCAAATACATGTATTGGGATGACCCACACAGGACAAGTGTTCTTTGAATTAATATGTCACAAACAGAGCTGGCTTACTCGAGTAATTTTTTCTTGCGTCAAGTACTCGTGGTAGCTTTCCAATTACTTTTACTTTATTCTCTTTACCTTGAACTTTCTGTTACTCTATTCTAAATACGTAACCCAAGTTTTGTCCTTTCTCTTTGAGTAACATTACAACGAGAGTAATTGTGTCTCAAAATGTTCTTGAGTTAAATTGTCGCCATACAAAGCTCAAGAATAACAATGAAAAATCGGAGTGAATGTCTACGTGCTTCTCCAAACTTGAGTTAGACATGTAGGCTACTCAGCCCCACAGCTAGTCATGAGTCTTTTTTTTTGTTGTAAGTGTTATACGGCGCTCGCAACTGCATAAGGTCATATGAGCGCGCGGGACACACCTGGTAGGCTACTTTTAGTTGGTAGGAAATTCAGAATTTTGCCCGGGTGGCGGCCGAAGCCTACTCTTATCGATTTTAGACCACCAAGGGATCTTTAACGTGCGCAACTTGCACCCGGGCCCTCCGAGATTTTTCGCCCTTGTCCGAGAAGGCTAGGTGTAGATCTTTCCTACCAGAAGATCAGAGGTGTGACAGAAAGACAGCTGTAAGAAGGAGTCTAGGAGTAGCAGTAGAAAGGCTGCAGAAAGAGTCAGGAGCCCAGAGGAAGGGGCAAAGGAGGTGAGGGGGTGGGGGCAGAAAGAGGAGACGAAAGCAGACGACAGAATATTGCTAGAGAGCAGGAAAGAAGGTGGAAAGAGACAATTTTAGAGGAGAAAGTTTTTCGGTCGCTACCCGGATTCGAACCCGGGACCTTTGAATGAGAGGCCAATATCTTAACCTCTAGGCCACGGGAGCCCCCAGTCATAAGTCTATCGAAACATTTATCATAGATTTGAATTCATCAGAAGGGGATTATTAAGTGATGATAATGATTTCTACCCTTTGGGATTTTAGAGAATGTTGTGAGAGGCGGTATATCCAAATTTTTCCACATCACATCAGCCTGTATTATAATATAGGCTTGTATTAAGTCTTTCGAGGGGGGGGGGGGGGGGGTGTAGAAAAAAGGCTGTTGCGAAATGGTACATGGGAGACTCAAGAGCACCAGTCATCTGTGAGGGACTTGAAAAGACTGCCAAGTGCCCAACACAAAATGGTCGCTTTTAAAAGCACAAGGGGGCTATCCCAAAAAATGCTGTTTTGATTTTGAGAAAATCGAAGGTAATGTTTTTGCCCCTTGTTCAGTTTCTTTAAAAAACAAGGAGAGTTTTCTCTATAACCAAACAAATATACACACCAATGAAACCAAACTTCTCCTATAGGTAGAGCAATGCCCACTTTTGGTGTTGGTCAAGATTTCTGGAAACCCCCGAAATCTGGGTTAGCCCGCTTGTCCTTAAAGGCGACCAAATATCTCCTTTACTTTCCTCGCGACCAAAGCTCTCAGCGCGGATCGTTAAACTTTCGCCAGAGAGCAGTAAACCTTAAGAAAAAAATTGCAAGTCATGTTTCGAGACCCCCCCCCCCAAAGTTTTATTACAGTATTTGCCCGTAATGTATCAAAGTCAAAGTTAACGTTCCTCATAGCTAGGCTAAGGGCTAAGGATAATTTCTCTGCCAAGCGTGCTGGTGCGCTCTATTTTGTGCTGTACTGTATTCTGCGTTTGCGCGAAAACATGTTCAATGGTCTTTTGAAATAAGATATTTTTACTCTTTAATCAGTCTTTGAAGTACTTGCTCTTCTGAAACCGTTAACGGATTTAAGAAGTGGATCTAATAAATTATGTAGATTTTGAACAAAGATAAAAAGTAAAACTGTCCACTGCTTGAAATAGAAAGGGGAAAATCATTTCACGTGTCTCAGGCTCCTCGTCGTTGTTTATGTTCAAACTGCACAGCATGGGGGAGTAAAATACCGGTGCAACAACAATAACAACAACAACAACAAAAAACATTTTTAGTTTAGTTTAGTTTTAGTAGAGTTTTTACAGCGCTCGCAACTACATAAGGTCATATATATGAGCGCCAGAAGATTAGAGGTGTTACAAGAGAGTAACAAACATAAAAAAGAAGAAGGGGAGATAAGGACGATAGATGTTTGATAGGAAAGAAAAAGCAAACCACACCAGAGCACCCGCCAACCACCAACAAAAAGATTTTAGTTTTTGCGTCGTTTGTCAACAAAGTTGACGATTTTTTTCCTTTTTCTTATTTTTGCAGCTACTATAGCCTAATACATTCACTGACTCAAAGTAGACTGTCTGGTTTTCATTTAACGCTTTGCTATGCCATTTACTGCTGGTTTTCTTCTTTGCACCTACTCTGGTCTTAAAATTCGATAAAGATTTTTTAAAGCCACTTTTTATAGTGTTTTTCGTTTATCTTGCTTCAATGGTGATGCGCCTTTCGTCAAGTTTTTCCAGGTCACCACATTTTGGTACATACTTAAAAATAATTAATTATGATTATGCCAAAAAATAGTGCTTGCTTTTGATGACAAAGCAAAGGCCAGTGCAAAGATCTTATAAATAGTATGTGCCAGTAGCATTGCAATGAAAATGGCTACTTTAATACTTAATCATCTATATCAAGCCCAATGAACTTTTGTTGTAATATGTAAGGTCCTTGATTAAGCCTGAAGCCCACTGTATACGCTGGTCGCGATCATATTCACCAAAGAAGGAGGTTAAATCAATTAGCTTCTTCTTCATATCTCCTTCCCGTACTATAAGCTTACGTCTCAGTCTTGTCTTAGGGACAATCAACATCAATGCACATTGCAATGGATTAACATTGAGTATTTGACCGCTAAGCCAAAAGTTTCAGGAAGGAGTCCCCGCCTTTCAAATAATTCAAACAGCCATAATAAATTCATGATTCATACAGGGATTATGCTTGCTTTAGCTTACCTTTACTAACTAAAATACTAAAATCTTTCCTCTTTCAGGCAAAGGGGGGGGGGGGGGGGGGTTCTTTGGCCACCAGTCTAAATCATTTTCTGCAAGGATGAATAGTCATTATCTTAGCCTGTATATTCTGTAGTGTAAATATCGAACTGTTTGCTCTTTGATTGTGATATATCTAGAGCTCTTTCTGTCTTGAGAACGAAACGTAAATCACATTTGAAATAGATAACCGATAATGCTGAAATTGTTCATTATACACATGAATAAGTGAAAATACTATGATATATGGACCATAATGGGGAGAACTTTATTTTTAATTATTGATAGTTTTAGAGCTTCACTGACTCTCTCCCATTTTTTTAATCAAGTCCTACAGCCCACCTAACCAAAAAAAAAATTACCCCAACCAAATTTCTGAACTGAGAGCCATACTTTAGCCCACATGATGAAAACAAGTGTATAACGCACTAAAATTCGAACAAAATTCACCCTTCACACTAGAGAGTTCAAAATTGGCTAAACGTCAAGGAAAATGACTAAAGATGACCCCCCCCCCCTCCCCCAACCCCACTCACTATTGCAGATAATGCTTCCATTTGAAAAGTGAATAAAAAACATATGAACAAATCGGACGTCTTGAGTTTGCGAGAGTTACGAGAACAGGCGCGGGGCCGATTCCCCAGCTTGTTCGCAACAAATGCGAGAACGGGAGTCAGTGACTTTATCCAAGTCTAGATGTGTTCTAAAACGCTAGAAACATCTGCATTTTTTTGTCCTCTTACCCTTTGAGTAACTTGTGCCTTCTGTCGTTACACTCTCAGTACATATATTGGTTATTATCTTTTTGTTTTTATGTATGCCTGTATGGAACAACTCATTATTCTGTGTCACCATAGGTGCTAGCTTTTCATAGGCTTCTTAGCACAACTTTAGTCTATCCAAATTAAACGTAGATGTGATATGAAAAGCTGGAAACATCTTTATTTCTTTGTACTCTTACTGTTTTGAGTACCATGCGTGGTCGGTCGTTACACTCTCAATTTTGGCTTTAGTCTATTATTTTTTTAGCACGCCTGGTTATAACTACCAACATATTATTGTGTTTTACCACATATGTTAGCTTTCTTTAGGCTTATTTTCACGACTTAAATCTATGCAAGCCTAGATGTGTTCTGAAAAGCTGGCAACATCTTTATTTCTGTAGCACTGTTTCGAGTAACTTATTGTGCGGTTGGTCGTTACACTCTCAGTGTAGGTTATAACCTATTAGTTTTTGAGCATGCCTAGTTGTAATTTTAACAACCAACACATTGTTATATTTTACAACTTGTGCTAGCTTTTAATGGGCGTTTTTGGACGATTAAACACTGTTCTTGTCTAGATATGTTTTTGAAAAGCTAGAAACATCTTTTCTTTTTTTACGTAATACTGTTTTTGGGTAACTTATAGGTCGGTCGTTACACTCTCAATATTGGTTATGATCTAATAGTTTTTGTGCATGGCTAGTTGTAACAACAAACATTTTTGTGTTTTACCAGAGTTGCTAGATTTTTATAGGCATCTTTACACGACAAAACTCTACTACTACTTAAGCCTAGATGAGTTCTGAAAAGCTGGAACATCTGTATTTATTTGTCCTCTTACTGTTTTGAGTAATAGATCTATGAATGGTCGGTCGGAAATATCTTTCCTTCTTTGTCCACTAACTGTTTTGAGTAGCTTGTGCAGTCGGTCGTTACACTCTCAGTAGGCTTATTGGTTATACTATATTAGCTTTTATTAATGGCGAGTTGTAAAAACCAAGACATTGTCTTTTACCACAGGTTCTAGCTTTCTATGGGCTTTTTTTTTAGCGTGGAAACTGTACCCAAGCCAAGATGTGTTCTAAAAAGTTGGAAACCACTTTATTTCTTTGCCTTCTTACTGTTTTTAATAACTTTTGAAGTTGGGTTGCATTTTACCTCAGGTTCTAGCCTTCTATAGGTTTCTTTGCACGACTAAACTCTATCCAAATGTAGGTGTATTCTGAAAACTGGAAACGTCTTTATTTCTTTGTCCTCTAACTGTTTTGAATAACCTGTGCGGTCGGTCGTTACACTCTAATTGATTATAATATATTACATGTGGTTAGTTTTTGAGCATGCGCGCTTGTAATAGCCAACACATTATTGTGTTTTACCACATTATTATTTTAGCTTTCTATAGGCTTATATATTTACACGACTTAACTCTATTCTAGTCTAGATGTGTTCTGAAAAGCTGGAAACATTTTTCTTTCTTTGTACTCTTACTCTTTTGAGTAACGTCGTTACACTATCAGTATTGGTTATTTTGTATTAGTTTTTGTTCATGCCTTGTTGTAAAAACCGACACATTATTACGTTTTGTCACAGGTTCTAGCTTTCTGTATGCTTCTTTGCACGAATAAACTCTTTACAAATGTAGATGTACTCTGAAAAGCTGGAAATATGCGGTTGGTCGTTACACGCTTAGTATGTGTTGTATCTGAAAAGCTGGAATCATCTTTACTTCTTTCTCCTTTGTTTTGAGTGTGTAACCTGTGCAGCCGGTCGTTTTTGTCTCTGTATTGGTTTATATCTCTTAGTTATTATGCATGCATAGTTGTATCCACCAAAACATTATAGTATAATACCACTGGTTCTCTAGCTTTTCATAGGCTTCTTTGCACGGCTTGACTTTATCCTAGTGTAGTTGTGTGTTGAAAGGCTGGAAACATCTTTTGTTTTCTTTGTCCTCTAACAGTTTTGAGTAACCTGTACGGTCGGTCGTTATAACAGTATTGGCTAAAATTATAATCTATTAGCTTTTAAGCATGCCTGGTTGTAGAAATCAACACATTATTGTGGTTTACCACAGGTTTTTAGCTTTCTGTCGGCTTCTTGCACGGCGAAACTCTATCTGAAGCCTAGATGTGTTCTGGAAATCTGGAAACATCTTTATTTCTTTTTTAAAGTTATATTTTAGTACTGTTTTGAGTAACTTGTGTGGTCGGTTGTTTAACTCTCATTATTGGTTGTAATCTATTTAATTTTTGTGCAAGCCTAGTTTTAACAACCAAGACAGTATTGTGTTTTACCACAGGTTCTAGCTTTCCCTAGGCTTTTTGGACGACTGAATTCTATCCAAGCGTAGATATGTGCTCTGAAATGCTGGAAACATCTTTATTTCTTTGTTCTCTAACTGTTTTGAGTAGCTTGTGCGGTCGGTCGTTACACCCTCAGTACTGCTAGTAATCAATTTGTTTTCGTGCATGCCAAGTTGTAACAACAAATACGTTATTGTGTTTAACCACAGGTTATAGCTTTCTATAGACTTTTTTTTGCACGAAGAAACTCAATCCAAACCTACGTGCGTTCTGATTAGCTGAAAACGTCTTTTACTTTTTGTGAGGTGTGCTGACAAAATGAGTTACTTGTCGCTGTCCAAGAATGGAGATATCGGCCGAAAATCGACACTGCCGTCAGATTTATGGATTTCTAATTGATGCTATTTTGTTCAAGTTTACTGAGTTTTCTATTCTTCCATACTTACAAATTGTACAAACTGGACCTATAAAGTTGATGTATCAATTTCCATAAGGCTAAAATCGGAGAAGTAACTCATTTTGTCAGCGCACCACACATTTTTTTATAGTACGAATTTGAGGAAATTGTGCGGTCGGTCGTTAAAGTCTCAGTATTGTTTATAATCTATTAGTTTTTGTACATGCCTAATTATAACAACCGAGACATTATTGTGTTTTATCACGGTTTCTAGCTTTCTATTGGCTTTTTTTTTGCACACAGAAACTGTACCCAAGCCTAGATGTGTTCTAAAAAGTTGGAAATATCTTTATTTCTTTCTCTTTTTACTGCTTTTAAAAACCTGTAAGCTTGGATTGTTACACTCTCGGTATTGGCTATAATTTTATTTATAATCTGTTATTTTCTATGCATGCCTAATTGTAACAAGCAACACATTATTGTGTTTTATCACATATGCTAGCTTTTTATAGGCTTTTTTGCATGATGTAACTCTATCCCAGTCTAGATGTGTTTTGGAAAGCTGAAAACATCTTTTTTTTTCTTTGTCCTCTAACAGTTTTGAGCAACCTGCGTGATCGATCGTTACACTCTCAATCAGCAATGCCTTTCAGCCTTGGCAGGGTATAGGCCACGTACAAGCCCCTTCCATTTATCTCTGTCCTGGGCCGTCCTTCTAAGCTCGTTTCAAGTGAGCTTCATCTCTCTCGTGTCCTTTTCCAAACATCTCCATGTTTCCTGTGGCCTACCCCTGCCTCGTGCTTCCTGTGGGTCCCACTGCGGCGACTGTCTTGTGAGGTTTCCGCTGGGTCTTCTGAGAGTGTGTCACGTCCATCATCACTTTCTTAGTCCTATTTCTACTTCTTTATCCTTTTGTCTTGTCTTTTCCCACAGCTCTTCATTTCTTATATTTTTATCCTGCCACTTTTTAAAAATCCCTTGCTCATTTATATGAGATTGACGCCTTCTGATAGTAGGAAAAAGTGCGTATGATAGTGTTCAATAGTGTATAACATGCATATTTATTAGTATGACTAGAAACTGTTACAGGTAGAGATTCCAGGATCACAGATGTAAGTCATTGATCTGAGAGCGGTGATTATTTTAGAAATAATAGTGGTGATGAGTGGTGATGAGTGGTGATGTGAGATTGCGTTTGATTAAGTAATGTTGGCGTTAGTCCCATCTTCCTCTGCTCCGATGAGTCACGATGGACGTGGGCACCCTCTATCCTGTTCCATACTGGAACCATCTTTACGGTCACCGTGAAGTTCCGAAATGGTGGGCATAGTCTCTGCTAAGGTGACATTGTTAGATCTAGTGTTAGCCTATTCTATCTGGCCAAGACAAGTGTCGAGAGGAGCTAAGTGGGAAGACAGTATAGTGGCAGGTATGCTGGGGTATTTATAAGCGGGTTGGAGGTAGCAAGTTGGCAAACAGAATACAGATGCATTCTACTCCCAGATAATTTCCCCCGAGTATTCTTTTCGAGTCCTATTACTTGCAGAGATTCTGACACAGGATCCTCGAACCCGAGTCGAGAGTGTACAATTTACACATAATATTGTATCCCCTCACCTCAGGGGGAGCGATCCTATCCTGCCACTTAATTTTTAGGATACTCCTAAAACATCTGTTGATGAAAGTCTGGACTGTATCCAGTACTGTCTTTGTTGTCTTCCAAGTTTCGTAGCCGTAGAGGAGCACAGACTTATTGACACTGCTGGAGGTAAAGAGTTGTTGCTTGCTTTCCATACTTTTGATAATTGCTTGAATGCTGACCTTGCCTTGGCGTTTCTTGCTTTTACATCTGCCTCACTTCCACCTTTACCATCGATGGCACATCTAAGGTAGGTAAAGGAGTCCAATTTTTCCAGGGACGAGTCTTTCACTTTCACAGTAAGGTTTGAAACGTTTCCTAGCTTCACTACTTTCGACTTTCCCGGATGTATACGTAGGCCAATACACTCCTTGGTCGTTTCTTGCATATGAGCATGTTATGAGAGAGTAGTGCAAGGTCATCAGCGAAGTCCAAGTCGTACAGCTGCCACCAAGGGGGTCGACTGTATTCCATTGCCCGTGCCTCTGGAGACTTCTTTCATGATCCACTCTCAGTATTGGTTATATTATATATTAGTTGGTGTGCATGCCTAGTTGTTACAAGCAACACATTATGTGTTTTATTACAGGTTCTAGCTTTCTATATGCGTCTTTGCGCGCACGACTAAACTGTACCCTAGTCTAGATGTGATTTGAAACGCTGGAAACATCTTTACTCTTGTCCTTTTACAAAGTAACCTGTGTGGTCGGTCGTTATAACAGTGTCGCAGTAGGCTTTTTATAAGTTAGGCCTATAATCTATTTGTGAGGTGTGCTGACAAAATGAGTTACTTGTCGCTGTCCAAGAATGGAGATATCGGCCGAAAATCGACACTGCCGTCAGATTTATGGATTTCTAATTGATGCTATTTTGTTCAAGTTTACTGAGTCTTCTATTCTTCCATACTTACAAATTGTACAAACTGGACCTATAAAGTTGATGTATCAATTTCCATAAGGCTAAAATCGGAGAAGTAACTCATTTTGTCAGCGCACCACACATTTGTTTTTGCACACGCCTAGTTGTAACAACCAACACACTATGGTATTTTCCAGCAGTTTCTAGCTTTATGTAGGCATTTTTGAATGACAAAACGCTACTCAAGCCAATATTTTTTTTCTAAAAAGGATGAAACATTTTTTTTGGTGGTAGACCTACTCCTTTGAGGAACTTGTGCGGTCGGTCGTTACACTCTCAGCATTGGTTATATCTACTAGTTTTTGTGCATGCCTATACATCTATTAAGCCTACAACTTGCACATTATTGTGTTTTAACACACGTTTCAACTAAACTCTTTCCAAATGTCGATGTGTTCTGAAAAGCTGGATTTTTTCTTTGAAGGGTGTACTATATAGGCCTCCCTTTTGAATAGGCATACCATGTGTGGACGTGATCGCTCGTTACACTCTCCAGTATTGGTCATATTCTATTAGTTTCTGTGCATGGCCAGTTGTAACAACCAACAAGTAATTAGATCTATTATTGTGTTTCACCACAGGTGCAGCTTTTTACCTGTACTGGCTTTTTTTCCTCGACTATATATACTCACGTCCTATTATTGATACAATGCATAATATTATCAGAGAGTTTATCGAATAAGGGCAACCCTGCTTATTAATTATCAGTTTTCTTTTAACGCAAGGAACAATGGGAAAAGTTGTCACAGTAACTTACTAAAATCACTAAAGATTTCATGATCTATTGTTATTTTATTCACCGAAGGAGAAATAAAACAGATTTGTTCCGATCAGTAGGCCTAGGCCTGAAGAGATATAAGCAAAATAAGGTTAAATGTGCCGCCCCCGCCCCCTTTTTATCCCCCCCCCCCGTTTATTAATTTTGGACTACTTTTCCAACCCTCTCCCCCACGTGCATTCCAACCTCCCCGTTTATTAAATTAATTGGACCACTTATCCTCCACCCCCCCCCCCCTCCTTTTATTCGATACCTTGGAGCATTCATAGTGCAAGTCAAAAAGTCAGTGCTTACACTCTTCCATGTCGTCAGGTACGAGTTGAAGTATACCAATCGATCTTGTTTTTCAGTGCCACTTACCCCCTTTAAAACCGAATACTTAAGCCTACCAATTAATGTATAAATTAAATTAGCTAGGCCTATACGTTCTTATACTATCTGACCGTCTAGGCCTAGGCCTATGCTCTATTCTTGTGAGGCTGGAATAAGATCTTTCGAAACAAATTGGTGACGACGAACCAAAATATTCGGCAATTTATAGTTTCGGAAAATGATTCTTTATACCAATAAGGGGAGGTTAGGCAGTTTACTTTTCTCGTACGGTGTAACCTCCACCACAGCAGAGGCTAAATCTTATAAACACAGGGCCAAGAACAGGCCTGTGTTATGAAATCATGTCGCGCATGTTATTGTTTTAACTGTTAACCTAACACACAGTGACGTACTGTAGATCTAGACCTAAGTCTAAGACGTGTAATCTTGTTAATCACGTCATGGTCCATGCTCTCAAACGTGTGAAAAAGTGTAATCTGCTGTGTCAGAACCGTCGCCAGTTCTTTAGGCTAGATTTTAAACCCTTCGTTTTTGCCCGAGTTTCCATCGGCATCGCTTCGTCACCCACCAGTCGTTATTTTTCCACTCTACCTCGAAGATCTCTGCAGGTATTGTTACCCTTCAAATGGTCACACCGTGTGATAACGATCATCAGTAACGAACTGAACAAGGGAACAACGAGAGACATCCGGACAGGTTAGCCTAATAATTTTAGGCCTAATAATGGATCATGAAAAAAATAATTCACAGTTATTAAATTCTAGATTTAGATCTAGATCTAGATCTAGATCTTCTAGATCTAGATCTAGAATCTAGATTAGAGATAAAATTTA
Source organism: Aplysia californica (assembly GCF_000002075.1). Lineage (NCBI taxonomy): Eukaryota > Metazoa > Mollusca > Gastropoda > Aplysiida > Aplysiidae > Aplysia > Aplysia californica. Next base: position 657,421 of record NW_004797651.1, on the reverse strand, counting down.
GGCCTACTATTTAGACCTCTCTGTCTGAGTACATCTGGAGAGGATCTCTCATATATGTCTCTCTTTATAATTATTATCAATTTGTCATGCAGCGTGGTGGAATCAGGCTCTCGTCAATTTTGGTGCATGTAGAGTTATTGATCAGCTTCAAGCTTGTTCACTTATCTTTATTTAGATTTTTAAAAATCCATTTATCTTGAATACAAGTCGAGATATATATGCGAATGAATGAGGTGGGCGTCACCTGTTTTCAGAGGTAAAATTAGTGAGAAAATGGCGGCCAAAGATTAGTTGTTTCCTTAGCTTAAGAGTCCGTGGTAACTGAAAATGTACAATTTTTGTGCCTTTAATCAACGTTTTTCAGTAAAATACGCACAGAAATGAGTTTTTTAATGGGCATGAAAGGTGTTGAACCAAAAAACAAAACATTGATAAAAATTCACAAACCTGCGGATAAATGCAAGTTTCTTCTCTTTGATTATTTTGACGAGAGCCTGATTCCACCATGATGCCTCACATTTATTTCTCTGTCTCTTACTTTATCTATCAAGATCAACTTTACCGTTTGGGATTCTCTGCTTTGGCTCAGTCAGGAGTCAACATGCCCCAATTGTCTTTTTTATCAAGTAGCCTATCAAGAGAAACTCACCCCCTTTCACTTTCAAAGCCCCAACTTTTCAATTGTAACATTCTTTTAAATGCTTTTTTTCATTGTTCTTTATCGTCTGTGATCTGATTGCAATCTTTCCATAGAAATTTTGCTCCACAAACAGGCCAGCACTCGTGCACTTGCACTTGTCCCACCTTTGAATTGCGTCGTCTGGAGAACTGAGGGCAGAAAATTTCCAGATTTTTCTTTAATATGATTATGTCCCTTTGTCTGCTGTCCTGTCAAGTAGATCTTTTGACAACAAACCAGTCCATTCTTTGGTGGTGTCAAACCAGCCTTTTCCCTGTCATCCTCCTCTGACTGCCCTCAACAGTTACAGTCACAGTGCTCTCGCAAGGCTTAATTCATGCAGTGCTGTGTGAAGTGCTGCCAATCATTACGAATTTGGCAGAATCGTGATTTTTATTCAGTTTTATGAAAATATGATTTTAATACCCCTTATTCCGATTTGTTTAAAAATTGACTGCCGACCCACAACACCCTCTTTCTATTGAGCCATTGCAGTCGCTCATCAGTACCTCTTTGCCCTGAGAAAAACATAGCCTTTAGGAGTGCCAAAGCCAGTAGAAAAGCAAACATTAGGTTGACAAGGTGTTAGAAAAAAAAAGAGTAACAGCCATGAGGTATGTTTTTTTACAAATGGATCATTGTTTGAAACTTGAAACTAGCTACAGTACCAGTGGTTTAGTGGCATGGTGTGCTGTGGTGCACAATCAGGCTCAAAGGCCTAATATGACATCTGTAGTTCCAAAGTCTTCTTTTGTTTTTGCGAACAGTAACTAACCCCCCCCCCCTCCCCTCCCCCCACTTTTTTTTATCTTAACCTGACAATGATGAGCTTTGCGAAACCTCTTTTTCATCACGCCTTTGTTTAACGTTACATTTATACTTGACCTCTATACCCCTATCCTTGACACCCGAGGGAAGAAAACTATCCATGGCCATATTACACATTTTTTAATTCTCTATTTTTATTCATCCTTTCTTTGTTGATAACTAAAACATATGCTGGCGGGTGGGCAGCCCTGTGTGTATCTGAGCCATACAAGTTTCCTCCTTTTCACCGCAGCCAGCAGTAGTGGCCCTTGCGGTCACACTACAGTTGAACCTGTGTAAGACGGTATTGCAAGGGAGGCAGAAAAAAATTCCGTCTCAGACATTTTCCCTGGGGAGATGGAGGGGGATTTCAAAGGCCCAGCTGGTGGGATCAAGGGTCGTTTGTCCGGTCGGCAAGCAGTGGTCAAAACTTCACACCTCAACTGCTATCCTCTCTGATGATGACGTGGGTCAGTCTTACTTACCCAATTACCACTGGTGTTTGCATTTCATAGGACCACTGTTTGACTTATTAAAAACAGAAACGTTCAAACATTTCATTTGCTTCCACCCTTACCCCCCCACCCATAGGTGTAAGAAACATAGTCAACGAATGCCACCCCTCACTGTATGGAACAATGATTCGAGGAACTCTTTTCTCGGCGGGCTGTGCTATCAGGACGGCAGGCATTCATCATTGCCTTTCTCAACCTGCACTGGGGTGTAGGCCACAGACAAACACTTTCCACCTTTCTCTATCCTGGGTTAGCCTCTTAATGTTATTCCATGTCTTCCCACTTTTCTGTACATTAATTTTTGTGATTCTTCTCCAGGTTCCACGCAGTTTTCCCCTTGATCTCTTACCCTGTGGATTCCAGTACAACACTTTCTTTGTTTTGCAGCTGCCCGACTTCCTGAAAGTATGTCCAATCCATCGCCACCACCTTCTTCCTACCTCATCTCTGACTGGGATCTGTCTTATTTTCCTTAACACTTCCTCATTGGTGACCTGTCTGTCCATCTGATCCTCAGTAACTTTCTTAGACACTGTTTTAGAAAACCTGGATCCTCTTTATGCAAGTCTGTGATGCGTTCCATGTCTCACATCCATACAACAGGACTGACTTCACATTTGAATTGAAAAACCTCAGCTTTGTTCGAAGTAAGATATCTCTGTTCTTCCAAATCCTATTCAAAGATATGAGGGCAGCCTGCGCTTTTCCAATGCAGGACTTTATTTGAGCACCTGTTCCTCCCTCTCTGTCATTTATACGAGTCCCAAGATAGCAGAAGGATACAACGTCTTCTAGTGCATTTCTTTCTATTGTGACCTTCTCCTTTCGTTGTGCATCTGTCTTTAGGACCTTCGACTTTCCAGGGTGAATCCTCAATCCAACAGACTCTGATAGCTGTTTAATATTGAAGTCTTTGTTTGCATCTGTTCCTGGGTGTATGACAGAAGCGCCAAGTCGTCGCAAAATCCAGATCATGCAACTGTGTCTATGGGGTCCACTGTATACCATTTCTGTACAGCAGGCATTGGTCAAACTAATTTCACACTTTTGGCTTTTGGCTACCCAGGAAAGTTTCCGTGGTGGTTCGTCACTCGAGCACTTTCACTGGCACTCATAAATATATGTGTGTATATAAAGTGTATAAAAAAGTATATATAATGTACTAATATATATAATTTTTGGGGGGAATGAAAGTCCTCTAACCTGGATTCCATATCATCTTTTTGTTGTAATGTGGAATGTGTATTCAAATTTGAACGCACAGGCCTATTTTTAAACTTGTTTTTCGGTGAAAAAAAATTTTGATAGTCAGCTATTCTGTTCAGATGTATGAAATCCAAATTTAAAATCACATTTTATTTTTAAAGTTTCTGATCTGCGGTATCAATTGCATGGGCTCAAGCAATACTTTGTCAAAATTCCAGTTCTAAATGTTGAAAAAAAGCTAGAAACAGTACATAAAGTAGGTACAATTTTCAAAAGAATGGAACAGTTTTTTCTCTCTCCTGAAACAATTTTCCTTTTGGGTTTAAAACATTTTAACAACTTGCCTGCAATATTATGTTTTCTACTGAATGCAAAAGCATGCCATGTCTCTGGATACAGATACACTCATGGAGCCGAGGCTGCGTGTGGCTGTCATTGGAGCTGGGGCTGCTGGGCTTGTTGCTCTAAGGCACCTCAACACTGTGTCTTCCAACGACCTGTCACAGATCTCGGCAGTGGCACTTGAACAGGCTCCACATGTCGGAGGGACCTGGTTCTACACTAAAAAAACTGGCAATGATGACTTTGGTCTTCCTATTCACTCAAGCATGTACAAAAATCTACGGTAACTAGAACTATATATAGTTTTTATTAAAAAAACAACTAAAAATGCAATTTTTGTCCCCCTTTTTGGGGGGAGGGGGGCTGTGGAGGAGGAGAGGAGGAAGAAAGAAGTAGACTGTTGCACCAACTTCTTGAGGTGCTGCTCTCTTGGGAACTGTAGCTTCTCTTGTTCTCTTGGGGAGGGGTGGCATTTTTTCTCTGTACGGCCTACTTGCTCTTTTTTGTTGTTGCTTAGTTCTGTTTTGTGCCTGTTAGTCAACCAAAGGTATATGTTTGAGCCCTCAGTAGGCTCGTCAAAAGCTCAAGTGTGGTGCATGTCTTGGAAATGACTATTATTGTCTAGTGGGGTATTTCTTGGTTCCAAAAATGGGGGGGAAAAGTACCCTCTGTTTGTTAGTACTTTGATTTACGTTTCTGGTTTATTAGTTACCTTTTGCTTGGATTGGTTAGTGGCGTGGGATAGGAGGATATGAAGCTATTAGAGAAGTGTGAAAGATGATTTTTTATTGTAAAATAGATAATTTCTTGGTGTTCCTAAAATTTAATTCATATGTAGAGTTAAGTTAAAACTGAGATCAAATGCTGCTAATTTCATCAAGTTCAAGAAAAATAAGTAAGCTTTAATTTGATAGCAATAAATAACTCCATACACCCAAAGATTGATAAGCGCCTGATTCCACCACTCTGCAACACATACTAATACTACTCTATCAGAATCTCTCTTTATATCTCTGAGAAGCATGTTTTTTTTTACTAACTTATTTTCTGTCTACCCAATTGAGCCTCTGTAAATAGGAAAGTTGAAAGTGGCTTATATTCTTTTCCATTTCTTCAGCACTAACCTACCAAAGGAGTGCATGGCTTTCCCAGATTTCCAGTTTCCAGAGGAACTTCCCTCGTTTGTTGGGCATGAGGATGTTCAGAAGTATCTTGAGGACTATGCCACCCATTTTGATCTGTGGAAAGACATCAAGGTCAGTCAACTGTATGCATGGTCTGACAAGTTGCTTCCTAAGAATTACCAAGTTCTATCTGACTTGTTTGGCCATTTTGAGTTACCTTATTTAAATAGACCCCCAAAAAATGAACACCCTTGATCTCCTCAGGGTAGGTGGGATTGAGTGCTTAACTCTTTATCTCTGTGGGGGGTAAACCCACTGCCGAGACCCATTTTTTGAACTAAATCTAAAAATGACGAAAACGTCACTAAATTGGTCCTTTAATCAAAACAAGTGAACCTATTTCGATAGTTCTTCATCTAATGAATGAAATTCCAATAAAAGAGACCTGTTTTTGGCAATTGTCGAAAAGTAATTTGATGTCGAAGTTGTCGTAAAGGAATGTGCCTGAGCCGCTCAATGGCTCACCGACACAGCAGTTCCGACCACGAGCCGCTGGAAGCGGCTTTCCCGGAGGTAAAGAGTATCTACTTAGATAAGATGGGAGAAATGAAGAGTTCCTGTGGTCCCATTGCATGCTTGGCCTGTTGAGTCGAAGAAGAGAAGACTTGTAGCTGGATATGGAAAAGTTTCAAGTCAATCCCTGTCCAAAATTGAAGAAAACGTGGTCAGTGTAAGTAAATACTAAGAGTACCCTATAAAACAGCGTATGGGTACCTCTCAAATGGTGGAAGTCGAAATTGTAGATGGAGAATTGGTCTTTTGTTATATCAACCAGTTGCTTTGGAGGGACTAAGGACCTGCAACTGGTTCCTCAAGACACCTAGCAGGGGCAAAATGAAAGACTCTTACATTGTCTGTCTTGTAACTTTATTCCTAGACCCTCAATGCTATTTTTATCTCTAACCATAGCTCAAATTGCCCTAAAGACGACACGATTTTCATGCTTGAAAGAGATCAAAAGAGGAATGGTTGTTGTAGGCATGATGTAAACAAGAGTATTTGTTACTTAATTTCGTTAGCTATCATTCCATTCTGAGAGGTTTTATTCATAGTTGGTTAAAAAAATCAATGCTGTTATGCTCTAACTGTGAACCTGGAAGAAATAGGTTAACTTATTTAGGTTAAAAAACTATTGCTGAGGTCAATTAAAAATAAAATGTAGTTTTTTATGCTTCCATTGACGCGGTTTAGATTATTTAGGAGGTGTGCCTGTCAGGGCTAACCTGTGCTGAGAGGGACACAAAGGTCCCAGCAGAAAGATCGAGATACTTGATAAAACTTCTCCCCTCACAGGTTTCACTCGTCAGTGTTCTAAGTGTGATTGCAAAGTTCCTGTTTTTCCAAGCTCTATGTTTTTTATTGTTTTATTTTCTTTTCATCTCAAACAAAACAAACAAAATAGTTCCACACAAAGGTTGACTATATCAGACCGGTCTCAGATGAGAAAAGTAAATTCCAGACGCGGTGGGAGGTGACAACTTGTGATGTTCACAAGCTTGGGCAAAAGCAGAAGGAGGTATTTGACGCCGTTCTTGTGTGTAATGGGTAAGAAATTTGTTCTGATGAATTTTACTTCCTAGAGCAAAGCGTGTTCAGTTTTTGTTTTTGTTTTGAATTGTTATGAATACCCTACTGATAAAGAATCTGTATGTGTGTCCTCATTCACTCTTTCTCTCTCTCTCTCTGTGCCCCCCCCC
>NW_004797651.1:626741-649766 GCF_000002075.1 Aplysia californica | reverse complement strand
AGGGGGAGGAGGAGGGGGAGGAGGGGGAGGAGGAGACGTCTCACTCTCTAACTCTCTAAAGTTGGAGGAGTAGGTGAAGGAGGTTGAGGGAGAGAAGGGGGGATGAGGGAAGGGCGATGGAAGAAACAATTTTTGACGGTCCCTGTTCTTGTGTGTCTTCTTTCAGTCACTATGCAATACCGATGATCCCAGACATTCCTGGTAAGGAGACATTTGTGGGCCAGGTTGTACACAGCCACAACTATCGGGAGCCCAATGTTTACAAGGACCGGACAGTGGTCATTCTTGGGGCAAACGCGTCAGGGCAGGATATAGCGCTTGAGCTGGCATCTGTGGCCAAGGAGGTTAGTTAGTGTTGTCTTGGGTGTGTGCTTGTATGTGTGCTTGTGTGTGTGCTTGTTTATGTCCATTTGTTTGTGTACATGTAAGTGCGTGTATGTGTGCTTAGGCTTGTGTTTGCATGTGTTTGTTTTTCCATGTACCTTAGTCTTTGTTTGTTTGAGTGAAAAAAAAAAGCATGATGACATAAGTAAAGGCCCGGTTATATGTAACGATAAATTGCACAAAAACTGGACGATATAGTGACCATATGATAAATCGTTACGTGTAACCACAAAATTGTGCAAAATTTGGACGATTGAACGATGGTTTGGAGACTCGGTCGAGAAATCAAGCGCTGCTTGATATTTTCCGTGCGATCACGGTCACACTTGAGGGAGACGCGCTGTGATGTAGATTCACTTTGAAATTTGCTGCCATGCATAACTAAACTCAGGGCTCAAAATGTTTAAAATAATTATCATATGTAAAAACTGATTTCATATTCGGAATCAGCGTCTCAAAATAAGCAAAGTTGCTCGCGGTGAACCTGATTTGGTGCGTTATTAATTATATATATTTTAGCAATTTTATTATTTAGTTGATCATCAATGGTGAAGCTGTGCATCAAGGTCACTCGGTGCGTTGCACATCTAGCTTCCGGTTCAACACACAACATGCGGTGGTAGGCCTAGGCCTAGGCCTAGTGTGGCCACCCTTTTTTAAAGACTCTGTTCTGCTAAATCAAAATGTACAGGGGAAGGGGGGGGGGAGGGCTCTCGTGATCTACAGGTACAGTGTTCGCCTTTCAATTCATTAGGTCTAGAGCTCAAAACCTTCATGTAGAGAGCAGGAAAATTGCTGTCATCGCAAAGAGACATGGTGGCTTTATGACGAGGAATCTCCTCAATCGAAAGAAAACCTAATGATAGATTGAAACGTGTAAACAAACAACACAGTTCGATAAAACGGACAGTTCTCTCATACGACGAATCTGATACAATATATCGTTGCATGTAACCGGGGCTTAACCCCTTTTTTTTTTTTTTAGTGTGGGGCAAATGCAAGACAGGCAGATGGAAACTGAAAAGGGAGATAAGGGATATAGGATTGACGGGGGTTTACGAATTACGGTACAAAGAGGGAATTACTTCTCTTTTGCTGTATAGTTACAGTATAACATGTCTAATTGAATTTGCTGTATTTTGAGCTATAGATATTACACTGATGTAAGGCTCATTGCTTTAGAAATATTTATAAATTTTTAGGATAAAAACATTGATTGCTATTTAAGTGATATGATTTCCAACATCTATTGCACAGCAAGTCTTCCATATTCTTTAGGGCAAAGTTCATAGACTTTTTATAGATTTTGTCTGTGATCGGGTCACAAGGTTCCAGGGTCTAAGTTCCTGTTTGGTTGTATTTGCTTTCTTTAGTAAAAGTCAGAGTTTAATTTCTTAAGACACCTGCAACTGCAAGAATTGGGAATGTGTCAGGGTCTCAACATTTTGACTTTTTTTTTACCGTCTCATTGTGGGGACTCTCCTGAGTACTATTCACTTAAAATTTTGAAAGTGTCTGTGTCTGATCTAAGACTGAAATTTGGGTGGAAAGATCTAAAATTTGAAACCCCCCCTCCCCCCAGGAACTGACAAAAAATTGGTTCAAAGCTCAACATGCGTATTTATTTATGTCTTAGAAATGTAGTCTTGGCTTATACTAACCTTTAACACATCAAGTTTTAAGAGTTGTACTTATAAAAATGAACGAAAAGTTCACAAATAGAAGAAATAATAACAATGTAGATCATTTTTATTGCATCTTTTCCCTTGTGTACAGCTCTTGTTGTTTGCATAAATCCAAATACAAATTCGTTAAAGAACAGCACACACAAACACACCCTTTCTCTCATCACACATACGCAAAATGTTGAGAGAGTACATACAAATATATTGTGCGATATACTTTATGTATTAGTAGGTGAACAAAAATACATAAAAAGGTAAATAGTCATTTACATAATATTGTACTGAAAGTGAAACGAGGGATTAGAAATGATTCCATAATTGTACCGATGTGCTTCTCTTTTCTCAAACAAACAAACCAAATTGTGAATCTTGGGTATAGAATTCAGTGATAGCGTTGTGTTGTAGAGTGACAGAAACATTGCTAAAAGTTGTTTGCAGCTCTGTGAACTTGTGTGAGACAAACTCTCATATTTTATTTCTAGGAAAATATGTTGCTCGTTTTCAAAATGAAGATGGCTTGCTTTGAGAAGAGGTGATATACCTAGTCCACAAACAGGCAACTTCAATTTCCCCTCAGAGTGGGGAGGGAGACTTCAGTAGTCTATAACATTGTTACGGCGTTCTTGTGATTTCAATTATTTCTACCCCACATCAACAAAATGGAGATCATTTAGGGGGCAGGCTGCCTCAACTTTGACTGCCAGGGCCAACCAGTGCTCGGAGATACACAATAGACTATCTTCCTCACTTGGGAATTGAACTTTGTACTTGTAAATACATATACATATACGACATGTTCGGAAAAATGTGAAGAAAGCAAATTGCAAGTAGTAGATAGCTATTGTAGATGATTCTTTTCTACTGTTCGATGTCTGGACGCTCTGATATAATATACAGTGGACTTTGCATAAACGGAAATTTACAGGGGTTGCTCAAATAGAAGAAAAAGAATCAGGGGTGTTATTTCTTTTGTTTTATAGATGTTTTCAGATTAAAGATGTTTGGTTTAAGCGGCCGCCACTTCATTAACATTATTCCCTCATCTCAGGTGTATCTCAGTCACAACAAGCAGCCATTCCCCAATATGCCTGAAAATCTGCATCAGCGGCCAGGGATTGCCAAGCTGGATCCAGAGGTTATTCACTTCAGCGACGGCAGCTCTGTCCGTGCAGATGCTCTCATGTATTGTACAGGCTACCACTATGATTACAGTTTTGTGGCTCCAGAAGTTGGCCTACGTGTGGACGACAACAGGGTTATGCCCCTTTACAAGCACCTCATACACACTGGATACCCAAATTTTGGCATCATAGGCGTTTGCAAAAGGATTGTTCCGTTCCCGATGTTTGACGTTCAGGCTCAATACTTCAGGTTTGATTCTCATTTTTTAAAGGTTTTTACATTTTTTTTCAGGTTTTTCAAATTGATGTGATATCTGTGTTGTTGGGCACGACATAGCTCTTTATCTCCGGGGGGGGGTGTTAAACCCACTATGCCCGAGCTCTTTTGGTATGAAATCTTAAAGTGACAATACATCACTAAATTGGTCATAAAATCAAAATAGGTTAACGTATTTTGATAGTTCTTCATCTAATGAATGAGCTCCCAGTAAAAGAGTAAGAGAACTGTTTTTGGCTATTGCTGAAAAGTAATTTGACGTCGAAGTTGTCGTAAAGGAATGTGCCCGAGCCACTGCCGGTGGCTCAACATCACAGTAGTTCCGACTGTGAGCTGCTGGCTTGCCTGAGATAAGGAGTTAACAGAAATCTGTATAAGAGATGTTGTGTTGAAATTGAAATAAAAGGGCTCTAAAGTAACATGTTCTAATCTTGTGACTTTGGGTCTAGACAAGCAACAGTCAAATTTGTGGAATATGCATTTAATTTTAATTATTATGCACTCTTTTCAGTGTGTATCCAGTTTGTTTGTGGGTTAGAGATTCTGCAGATAACCATTCAAGAAGCACAACTTGTGCTTGGGAAGAAGAAGAATAGAGATATTTTGTGCTGAGATTGTTTTGACATTGACCAAGTGAAAGTGTTGTTTTTCAGCAGAATAAATAGTGTTCATACAGACTTCAACATCAGTTAAGGACAACCTTGACAGACAGCCCTGATTTTGAAAAAATCCGAAAAAAAGTCAGCAAGGAAAAATTTCTGATTTTTTTTGCTCTGAAAGTGTTAAATGCGTACTACAAAGCTTCCTATAGCAGCAAAATCACCACGTGCAGCATGGAAATCTTTTGGGAATTTTAGCCAAATTTGCTGTTTTTTATCGACTTGTATGCGACACCATGGACATTCCTGAGTTAAAATTTCTGATGCACGTCATAAACGGACGTACGGTCTCGAAGTGTGTTCACTTTGGTGGCAATATATGCCATCGTTTGCGCAAAATCCAGTATAGCATCAACATGCCACCAAGATGAAAGCTGAGAAACTTTGATCGTGCCAGAGCTATGGCGTGGCTGCAGGATGAAGTTGGACCCCGAGAAGTTGCCAGAGGGCTTGCAGTGTCACACTCTGACATTGTCTGCTTGAGGCAGCACCATCAAGCCCCTGGATCTGTCCAAGAGCGCCGACATGCAGGTCGACCCAAGAAGACCACTCAGAATGTTTGCAAGTAGTCCTTAACTTATGTTAAGTCTATACTATCATCATTTACGCAGATCGAAAAACTCTTTTTGAAAGTATGGGAATTGTTCTTTCAGAATCAACTGAAAATGTGAGGTTTGTTCTTTGAAGAATAAATTGAAGTAAATATGTCATGATTCCTTTTCTATGATGGTAGGTTTATGCAGATTCCATCTTAAAAACACTTGACCCCGTTTGATTTGTGTGAAAGATGAGTTTTGTAAAGTGGGATAATGAGAAGAGCCTTAAAGAGACTTGTTTCTCTGTGACTGACCTCTGCTTCATGTGGGAGGAAAAACAAAACAAGACAGCCATAATCAGAAATGACGCACGCTTGCACAGGAATGTGGGGGTAGTGAATTCAACGCCAGATAGCAGATGTGGACACACCAGAAAGGTGAAACACACGTCGCGACCTCAGTGCTTTCTTGTCCCATCTCCATTTTTTTAAACATTGAAAATGTGACTTCTTCTTAAGCTCACTCTTTGTTATGGACTGTTTTTACTGTTTAAAAAAATGGAGATATGACAACAAAGCACTGAGGTTGCGATGTGTTGACGTGAGGAGGAAAAGTGGACCTGTTCACTTTCATTGTTACGTGTCTTGTAAATTTCACTGCGGATGTGGTATTCTGCTACTGTCTAGATGTAAAGATAGTGTTCAAAGTCACAATTTGATTCTCTCTTCCCAAAATCAAACGTGTTGATTTTGTAAGTCACTATCAGGTGCATTTGATGAAAATTGCATCCAAAAGTCAATCAGTAGTCAGGAGGCTCTGTGTACCACATGACATTGCAGGATGTGATCTTTTGTTGGTGCCTGGATCAATGTTGTAGGCCCTAAATGTCAATTTGATGAAGCAATGCAGATGTCTATTTAATACTGTGTGCGCTTGCCAGCACCATATTCCGACCTGATCTGATTTTATCATACAGATCTCTCTTCTTAAGTTCCTTGTATGGGGATCTCCTGTCAAAAGGGGTCCTTAATACCTAAGTATCTGCCCAGGATGTGTACAAATCTGCTGGCAGTACTGGTATCAAGGCCTGTGATGAGAATACTCACTGGCCACCAGTGACAAGTATGTGCCCAAGCCCCTAACCACTGGTGAACTAGACCAAGTGGGATATTAAAAGTCTTTATTTATCAGCCAATCAGAACAGCTGTGCTACATTTTCTTTAGCTGAGGTCTTGCCAAGACGTCTGTGTAAATGTGAAAGTTGTGAGTGTGTGGTTTGGTGAAAGGTAAAGCATTTTCATAGAATATAGGTAAATCATTCAGAGGTCAGGCAGATGGGTCATATTAGCTTCAGGAGGTCACGGCTTAAAGGGGGTTATTATTTTGATGTGTTTCTCTTTACCCAGACTTTTGATTGACTCATTGCTATAATCTTACAGGGCGGTGCTAACAGGTGTGGTAACCCTGCCGAATGAGGAGTCCATGAACGAGGACACAGAGAGAGACTATCGTCAACGGAGAGCCCAGGGGCTGCCACACCGTCATGCCCACGATATGGGCCCACGTCAGTTTGAGTACAACCACCAGTTGGCTGACAGCGCCTGCGGCCGTCGTGTTCCCGTTCTCACAGAGCTGATGTACAACAAGACTCATAACATGAGAAAACAAGATTTGGTCGGTTACAAGAAAGTAAACTTTTGCGTGTCGGGTGCTGGGGATGAGATTGTAATTACATGTACTCCAAGGTGATGGGTGGGGGAAATAGGCTGGTGGTGACAAAAGTATAAAGTTTTGCTGCCCACATCTTTGGGAAACACAAAGATCACAACGCGCTGTTTCCTGTTTCTGTGAGATGTACCTGCTTCCTCTTTGTGAACTCCATAATGACCCCAGATGTTGTTCCTTAGGTCAAGCAGTTTGATATAGGGTGGGGGGAGAAAAGGGGGGGGGATGGGGGAGATGGGTATACTTTTCTTTTACCTTACTGTTTTTTAATCGCATAAAGTTGTTCTTCTTACAGTTTTTTCTGTCTGGCAGCTCTATGATAGCACATCTCTGACTGTTGGCATGAATGTCTTTTGTTTACCAGGTTATGGAAAGCAATAAGAAGGTGTTTTGTTTGTGATGGAATTTATGCCGGTGATGTGTAATAGGTTTTAGCATGGGCTCTATGCTACCAGGTTATAGAATCATCATTCCAGGGCAACTAAGGGGAATGTTATGTGAAGGTTGCTTTTTTTTCCACACTATTTTTATGGATTAAGTAAATTGTCTCATTTCGTAAGATTTTGTTACTAAAAATACAAAGGCTTCCACATTTTTTTATTAAAAGGATCAAATTTTGCTTGATGTTTTTCACAGCCATATTGCAACATATTGTCAACACTGCATGAGCATAGTCTTCATAGTTTTTTTTGTGGAAATTTGTTAATAGCTTCCCCCCCGCTAAAATTTGTGCATTTTTCACACAAAATAAGCAACTAAAACAAATTGATTGCAACATGCAGTTTTCTTGCAGACAAAAGTTTTGTATTGTAGTAGTTGGTGATCTTAATCTTACCAAATAACAGTGAAATTGCTTGAAAAATGAAAAAGCCTTAGGATTTTTACAACGTCCTCAATTTTGAGGTAACCTTTAATTAATATACCTCTCAGTTGTTGACGAATGATGATTTCATCACATTCAGATATATTTATTTCCCATGAATGTACTGAACACAGTGATAACACATGCCATTGTGTATACGGAGAATCTAAAGAGATAGACATTTCAGTTGGAACTAGATGGGATGGTGGGTGGATAATAATGCAGTGAGGTTTAGAAAAAAAATAAAAAAATGGAAAGGTAGGTCACTATGAGCTGAGTTGTGATTAGATTGAGATGATTTTCAGTGTGTTGACTTATTTCGTTCCACTTTGTGATGATGGAATGGAGATTGCAACTCTAGATCCGCGGAAGCACGATGAACACAAAAATAGCCTTTTCTCACTTCAGTGGAACTCGGATTCAATGAAGTCATCGGACCTGACTTTCAATTTCGTTCAATCAAAGTGTTTGTTATTTATAGCAAATATGAGGCTTTTGTATAGATTGTAGATAATAACTAGGGGGCTCTCGTGGCCTAGAGGTTAAGGTGTTGGCCTCTCATTCAAAGGTCCCGGGTTCGATTCCGGGTAGCGACCAAAAAAATTTTCTTCTCTAAAATTGTCTCCTTTTCCATCCTTTCCTGATCTCTAACAATGTTCTGTTGTCTGCTTTCATTTCCACTTTCTGCCCCCACCCCCTCACCTCCTTTGCCCCCTCCTCTGGGCTCCTGGCTCTTTCTGCAGCCTTTCTACTGCTACTCCTTGGCTCCTCCTAACTGCTGTCTTTCTGCCACACCCCTGATCTTCTGGTAGGAAAGATCTACACCTAGCCTTCTCGGACAAGGGCGAAAAATCTCGGAGGGCCCGTGTGCAAGTTGCGCACGTTAAAGATCCCTTGGTGGTCTAAAATCGACAAGAGTAGGCTTCGGCCGCCACCCGGGCAAAATTCCAAATTTCCTACCAACTGAAAAATATTAGGTGTGTCCCGCGCGCTCATATGACCTATGCAGTTGCGAGCGCCGTAAAACCCTATACTAAACAAAAAAAAGATAATAACTGGCACTGAGCCTGTAATAAAGGGAAGTAATAAGTGGTAGGCTACCCTGAAATGCCTGCTTTTATGTCCCTTTTTTACTTCCTCAGTTAAGATTTGTTTGGTTTGAAATGAGAGGCATTTTTGTTTCTTTGATGCCGATCCAAAGAAGTGCTGGAAAATTCCAGACTGAACTCTACTAAGCACACACTGTGCAAAAGGGCCGATTTGTTCAAATCCTTGCCTGTGTCAGATATGAAGCTATGTTTACTGAACAAATTGTGTTGCTGTGTAGAGCCTAGCATATGACAACGTTTGATTCCACAGAGCAGCTCGCAGTTCATTACATTGATCTTTATGTCAAAACTAGCTTATCTTTGTAATATTGATCGGTAGCCGGGGTAAAAATATGACTGACGTGTTTGTATCTCTATTAAAGTTCCATTCCCTGACTGCTTGTGCCCACTTCCCCAAGACTCATGCACACAGTCACATGTGTGCTGGCCTCCCAACTATATAAACAATGTGCTAATGGAATAATGGTTCACGATGCAGGCGCCATGGATGGTTTCCAGGAATAGATAAGGTTCATTGCAGGAGGAAAATGAATGAAGCCACGTCAGCTGGGACTATTCGTCCTTCAAGGACTTCCTTGAGGTCGAGCTTGCTCATGTATGTGTTCGTGGAATGCGAGTTAAGTTTTACTGATTTTAATAATTAAAAACAATGGAGATTCCATCTCTTTTCGTTGAATCCGAGTTTTTATTGAATCTTGAGTTCCACTGTACCTGGTACTAGGGGAGTGGCCTTCAGGGGAGAGTTAATTTCTAAGTCAATGTGATGTGATATATATATGTGTCTATGTACATGATGTGGCATACATATCAGGGGAGAATTGATTCTTGTATCTATTACATGATGTGATAGGTCAAGGAGAGTTAATTTTCATGTCTATGTTCATGATATGATATGTCGGACGAGAGTTAATGTTCATGTCTTTGTCCATGATATGATATGTCGGAGGAGAGTTTATGGTCAAGTCTATGTCCATTATGTGATATAACCAGAGGAGGGTTTCCATTTATGTCTGTGTATGGGATATTAATTATCCGAAGTAAGTTAAGTTTGAGGGTCCGGTGGCGGAGCGGTTAGTATGCTCGTCTCTGAAGCGGAAAGTCCTAGTTCGAGTCTCGGTTCGGATGCCGGATTTTTTTTCCCCCTCCTGCCCACCCAGCAATAGTGGATGCCTGACTTCGAGTTGAGGAAGTAAAGGCGGTGTGGAAAGGAACTAGCCACCCTACCACAATATGCCGAAGGCTCAGGAAGTTGTCTCACTAACAAGGCAATCCCCAATGTCCGGATCGGATGCGGGAACAACTTTACTATAAGTTTAGTTTTTGCATGTGATATTTTGCTGAAGTGTAAATGCGTTCAATGTTTTTTGTTTTATGCATGTTGAATGCTTTCTGCAATTGTTTTTACGGTACTTTCATGACCATAAAGGTTTTGTATAGGCTAAGAAATACATTCAATCAGTAGCCTACATATTTTAGAAAGTTATTGAAATACTCAACATGAATTTTTTCTGCTATTGTTGAAAGCCTTTGTTGTTAGATTTGTAATATTTACAAGTGATGCAAGAGAGATTTTGAAACCAGACTATTTCAGTATTGAGTCAGGATGGTGAAGTGTCTATATTAGTCACGACTGTTTGCCTTCCTTTTCCACAATGAAGTTCTGCAAGTTCTGCAAGTACTACATGTTTAGTGGGAGATAGTTCCTCTGTTTTTCTCTGTTTTTGATTTTCTTAGCTTCTTTGTTGTTCTCTTTCCCTACTCTACATAGGTTCTCCGTTTTTTCTCTCTCTCCACTCTCTGGAGCTTCTCTCTTTTTTTTTTTTTAACCTTCTCTGTATTTTTCTCTTATTGCTTTTCTTAGCTTTTTTGTTTTTCGCTTTCCCTGCTCTATGCAGTTTCTCAGTTTTTCTCTCTTCTTGCTCTTCTTAGATTTTCTGTTGTTCTCTTACCATACTTTGCGTCATATAGCTTCTCCTTGTTTTATCTGTACTTCTCACCGCTGCCCCCTCCTCTTGGTCAGGTAATTGCCTAATGTCTCCACTCCCTCACCCCCCCCCCCCACACACACAAACAGCCCTTTTCTCTGGGCTTGCTGTCAGATTTATTGATGTTATTTTATCCCAAGCCAAATCCTGCCAAAGAGTGTGCATGTGTACAAGTACTTTCTTTATCCAGATTTCTGAAATCATTACATGCTTGTATTGAGGTACGTTTGTAGTTTACATATTATATCACAATACATTCAGAAGGAATGATGAAAATTTGTGTTTTTGTACTTTTGAAAGTATACACTAAATGTTGCTTCTGTTGTTGTGTCCCTCTTCTTTTCATGGGGGTGTTTCCAGAATTTACATTTATCCCTGTCATTGTGCCCTAGACAATGCTGGTCTTTGTTCAAGAGGGTGACTTTGGTGGGTGGTTGACGGGTGCTCTGGTGCTGTTTGCTTCTTCGCTTTTGTTTTGGTAAGTGTTTTACGGCACTCGCAACTGCATAAGGTCATATGAGCACTCGGGATACATTAGAATAATTAGATATTTTTAGTTTGTTAGGAATTGGTTTTGAATTTTGCCTGGATGATGGAGGAAGACTACTCTTTTCGATTTTGGACCACCAAGGGATTTAACGTTCACAACTTGCGCACAGGACTTCCGAGATTTTTGGGCTTATCTGAGAAGGCTAGGTGTTAGATCTTTTGTACCTTAAAATCAGGATTGTTGCTGAAAGACAGCAGTAAGAAGGAGCCATGGAGTAGCAGTAGAAAGGCTGCAGAAAGAGTCAGGAGCCCAGAGATTGCTTCTTCTTTCCTGTCAAACATCTATTGTCCTCATCTCTCCTCCGCTTTTACTTTTTGTGTTTGTTATTCTCCTGTAAAACTCTTTATTCTTCGGCGTTTATATGAACTTATTGTATTGCAAGTGGCGTAAGATGCTTACTACCATAAATGGACTGGATACTTCCCAATGACATCATCAAATATCGAGCCACTTTTGTTTTTAGTAGTCTGCGCTTATCGATAGAGCATCATACACTTATCCCCTACCAGAGCAGTGCTACTAACTGAAGCTATTCCCAAAGGGGGGATATTATTAACATGTTCTTGTGGACAGTAAAATTATAAATAGGCTGATTTATCAATATCATGTTCATACTGTGCCAGAACAACTTAGGGGGAACTGTGTTTGTACCCTTATCCTTACTATCGTAGTTTTTCCTTTACTTCTTTTGTATTTTTGTCTCTCTCTTTTGAACTGCTATTTTCAGGGGGCCTTGATAGTCGAAGTAGACTTTGTGCTGTTGAGGCCAGAGAGGTGAGCAGAGTAAGCCTGATTCCCCGTTCGGACTTCTTTGTTGACATCCACCTCTTGGCACTCCCAGAGGCGGTGCCACTGACTGAAGTGTCTTTAGGCCATTCCCAAAGGGGGGACATTTCTCGTTCTTACGCACAGTAGAATTGTAAATGGGCTGATTCAACAATGTCACGCTCATAACTGTGTCTGAACTACAACAGGGAACTGCTGCTTTTTCTTTCCTAATTCTTACTATCGTCTTTTCCCTATATTTCTTTTGTATGTTTGTCACACTCTTGTGACCGGCTGGGTGCCTTTGAAAGTCGAAACAGACGTCGTGCTGTTGAAACTAGAGAGGTGCGCAGAGTAAGCCTGATTCCCTGTAAAGACTTCTCTGTTGACATCCACCCCTTGGCGCTCATATGACCTTATGCAGTTGCGAGCGTCGTAAAACCTCTACTATTAAAAAAACAACAACACCCCTTGGCGCTCATATTAGAACCTTATGCAGGTGCTAGCGCCGTAGAACCTTACTAAAACTAAACTAAAATCATATCATACACGTATGCGTACTCTGTCTGTGTGTGTGACGTAAAGTTCAGCGAGGGTCTGAGACAGTGGATCTTGACGTACTAACAGAAAGTGTATGTGTTTTTACGCCTCCATCGACACGATTCAGATCAGGACCAACCGGACCGTGGGCGATTCCACATTTCACAAAACGACCAAGATACGCGGTACAAATCCCCCCCACCCTCCCCCCCACTTGGGAATCGAACTCGGGTCTCCTGTATGGGGCAGAGAGACGCCTAACCGTTTCTTCACCCCAGTCCCAGACGCCGGCGATGACTTCTGTATTGATGGGCAAAAATAGAGGCAAAGGGTAGAGCTGGGCAATGAGTCGCTTTAACAAAATCCGGATAATATGTTAGTGCACCTCTTCGGTAAATAATATGTTATGAACCGATTCGGCAAACGGGTTAGAACCACGTTGACAAACGGGTTAGCATCACTTCAACGAATGGGTGTACTCACTTCGGCAAACAGGTCAGGAAAGAGAGCTAAGAGTCTGAATTCGGATAATGTACTTATTGAGGATTATCCGATTTTCCGGATATTTATCCGGATTTTGCCCACCTCTAGCTAAGAAAAATGATGGAAGACCCCCCCCCCCCTTACATTTTTTGAAAACGTAAAATACAAAAGTGGTCTACAACTTTATGAAATGATGCATCAACAAAGTTGAGGCCAGGTAAGATGGAGGCCTGTTGTGACAAGGAGTGTGGCACCGACAGACGGACATTGTCATAGTGACAGGTGACATGCGACAGTTGACAGGTGACAGATGGCATGTAACACAACAGATAATATATATAACAACCCACAAGTGACAGGTGGCAGATGACATGTAACAGATGGTATATAACATGACAAATGTGGCAGGTGATGGATGGCATATATTATAACCAATGACTCGTGACAGGTGACAGATGACATAACAGATGGTATATATATAACAGATGACAAGTGGCAGGTGACGGATGGCAGGTGACAGATGACATGTAACAGGTGATGTATAACACATGACAAGTGACAGATGGTAGGTGACAAATGACAGCTGGTGACCATGTCTTCAACATCCCTTCTGACTTCTGGTCTTACTGCTTCTGAAGGGTTGTTTTTTTTTCGTTTTAGTGAGTTTTACCGCACTTGCAACATAATTTAAAAGTCATATAAATGCCGAAGATGAGGGGTGTTACAAGAGAGTTACAAACACAAAAAAGAAGGAGGGGGAGACAAGGACGATAGATGTTTTATAGGAAAGAAGGAGCAAACTGCCCTGGAGCGCCAGCCAACCATCCACTCTTTTTTTATGTGCTTTACGGCGCTCGCAACTGCATAAGGCCATATATGAGCGCGGGACACATTAAACATTTCCAGTTAATAGGTAATTTTGAATTTTGCCCGGGTGGCGGCCAAAGTGGTTTTGTTGTTGATGTTGTTACTGTCTACTGTTGGCTTGAGTTTTGCGAGTAGTTGTAAGTAACAAGTGCTACCAGCGACTGTGGTATAACGAATAGGTTCTTCGCTGTTGCACGGAGAGGATACGTGTGATCGATTCTATCATCATCATCATCATCATCATCATCATCATCATCATCGTCATCATCATCAGGAGATCTCATCGTAGTCGAGAGGTTACGGTGTTTGCCTCTCATTCAATAGGTCCCGGGTTCGAATCCGGACAGCAACAGAAAAATTCTTTTTAAAAATTTTCCCTTTCACCTTCTTTCCTGCTCTCCAACTGTCTAACAATGTTCTGTCATCTGCTTCAGTCTCCACTTTCTGCCCCCACCCCCTCACCTCCTTTGCCCTTTCCTCTGGCCTCCAGACCCTTTCTGCAGCCTTTCTACTGCTACTCCTTGGCTCCTTCTTACTGCTGTCTTTCACTACTTTCAGCCACACCCCTGGTCTTATGGTTGGTAAGATCTGACACCTGGCCTTCTCGGGTGGCGAATAGTCTCGAAGGTCCCGTGTGCAAGTTGTGCTCGCTAAAGATCCTTTGGTGGTCCAACATCGATAAGAGTAGGCTACGGCCGTCACCTGTTGGGCAAAATTTAAAATTAAGTTCTACCAAACTGAAAATGTTTAATGTGTCCCGCGCGCTCATATGACCTTATGCAGTTGCCAACGCCGTAAAACACTTAAAGAAAAAAAAAAGAAGAAAAAATTCATCATCATCTTCATTATTATTAGTATTATCATTATTATTATTACTATTCTAAATCGAGTATCTCCATCGGTCATATATCTACATCTCCGTCAAAGATACCAAATTTCGAACCTGTCAACATGCAATAGTTTCCCCTGATAAGATGAGAGCTAGACTATCACACCTGATGAGATAAAGGCTAATCTACACCGACAAACACACCATTCATTATGTATTGAGCATTAATTACATGTACCAAAGCCATCTGAACTTGATAACGGCCATATCTGCAGTGTTTTTGTCCAGCCGTGTACCTTTGTTTCTCGAAAAAATTTCAACTCGTGAAAGTTAATTATCCCAGAATACTTTCACACTACAACATGGTTTAGAATATTTCGAAAACCTTTTCTTTTTGTTTGTTTGTTTGTTTGTTTTTTGTTTTTTTGGAAGACTAATCTTGCAGATCGACGTGGGCAATGGTTTCTGAACAAAAAAACAAGTTGATCTATTTCTCCCAGTTACACGTTTAGAGCATGACATTACAGATATAAAGAGTTATAAATAATAATTATAGCTATGCAAACCAGAGCACATTGAGTTTGAGCTTCACTAGACATTCAGTCTTGGATAAAGTAGCTTTAGTCGATGAGCAGACAAGTGGATGTGTAAGTTGTAAGAGATATATAGCTGACTGCTGTGATAAGTTATAGCAACACTTTTATTTGTGACAAGTTAGGGAAAGTGTTTTGGTTACAGGAGCCAGCGTTTGTTGTGTAAAGGGGATAACGTTAACAAGCTTCTTGTTCGGATGTCTATTGTGTATGTCGATTATTATAGTTAGTTATAGTTTTTTTTCTCTGAGCTTTTCTGTCTGTACCGGTGTAGTGTGCAGGAATTAATCTCTGCTGGTGAGTGATTGTTTTGTTCACCAGCCAAACACAAACGTTTGAACTGGATCGCTTTTATTGTGGATATTAGGACCGCTTTAAGGGGAAGGGGGGGAAGGGGGGGGGGGGGGCTACACCCCCAAAGTCACGTTTCTGCTCAAAATTATGGAGTTTGAGTTGTGGGCATTTTTTGCTTCCCCAGTCTCTCCTACAACTATTTCATCGTATAAGAACCCCTAAAAGCCTTATTTCTCCCCATACCTGGCTTTTTTGTTACCGCCATTTCTTCATAAAGTCAATATTTTATTTTTCCTTAATGGCCGTTTTCTCAAAACGCGATTTTCCTCTTACTTTATTGAATAACTCCACAATTTTTCATCCAATCTTCATGAAATATTCTCAGAATGAAAACAAGATGTAATACTAAAAATTTGTCTGTTGAATTTTTGATATATGGAATATTATTATTTTTGTTGGTGGTGTCCGGAGTGTTGATTTTTACGGATTTTTCGCAAACTTGAATACCACCTCAGGAAAAAAAAATATATCATGAAACATTTTCTAACTTGTTCAGGAGAAAAACAAGACAAATTTTTAGATCTAATGGTTGCTAACTTCCACGAAAAAAAAATCGATTTCCATGAATAATAAGTGCGGTATTCATTACGTAAAACATGTCAACGAAATCCAATATGGCCGCCGTATCCATGGAAACACAATTTTTTTTCCTGAAATTTGATTGCAGATTTTAAGATTCCGTACTGTGCTTGTTATATGTGCGAAATTTAGTAAAATTTGGTCCTGTAATAATAAGCGAGATAGCCTTCAGGTGTAGCCCCCCGCCCCTACGTGGTCTAAACAGTCGTATGCACTGCTCACAGCTGAACGCTCCGTATCCCGGACTCAAGCATGGAGATCATCAGGAGAAAATGCGTCGCTGTTTCGGGCTCTTCCTCTCTACAGCTTTTCTGACGCTCTGCTGCCAACTTTAGGATTCATTCCAGCCTGCGTCCTCTCGCTTCAACCAGATCCAGTGACTGGCTTTCTCTGCTGTCTCCTGAAGGGAGTTTGTGAGTTCGTTGCTTTTTTTTGCAGTAAGTCCTGCCACTCTCATCCACTTACGGGCGCTTGTTGCTACAAAACCTCGGCATCCTACCTCTACCGGAAAATGGGTTGCTTTCCATCCTGCCTCCTCACATTGTTCGACGAGTGCATCGTAACTGTTTTCTTTCCGCTCATGAGCAGCATAGATATTGTCCTCGTGGGGCACCGTGAGCTCTACCAAGTACACCTCTTTGTCTTTTTCCTCCCATAACACAATGTCTGGTTTTTTCGTAGTTGGAATGGGGAAGAATCTCTCAAAGCCTTTTAAGTCAGCGGCTACCTCCCATGTGCCTCCGCTCTGGTCTTCCATGGCTTCGTTCGCTTTCTTTTTTTTGGTAACCTTGCTTCCTTGCGGAACGAACGCAATCTTGGTGAGTCCATGCTTCAGTATCTTGGGGGCATATTTTCCCTCTTCCACCTGTTTTGTCGCCATTGTGGTGAGCACTTTCAGCACCTCATTGTGCCTCCAGGTGTATCTGTTAAGAGCCAGGTTGCAGTTTGACAAAATATGCTTCATGGTTCCTAGCTTACCGCATCTACTTTTGTTGTCCTCGTCCTGTACCTTCTATCTGACAAGGTTCACCGATGAAGGCAGACATCATACGTAGACCGGAGAAGAAAGCTTAGCCTGGATGTTTTTCACTTCCAGATGTCAGTCCACCCGACTTTTCTTTCGACTACATGCTCTTCCCATCTGGTCATTTGTCCTTGCTGGCTACACTCTATGAGATGAATTTCTCGCCTCTCTACCTCCATCTTTTGCACATGTCTTGTTGCAGCTTTTCTTCTGTCTCGCTGAGACATTTTCCTGAAAGGTCTAAAGTCGCCATTACCTAGCCCTAATCTGCCAGGTTGTGCTGGACCGACAATGTCGCCATGCTCCAATGCAGAGATGATCTCGTCAGCTGCAACTTCTGCCTTCCACTTTCTGGCTGTTTTGACACCTGGAGGTTTTCCACTGATCTCCTTATCCCTTGATTCTCTCAACATCAAAACGGTTCTAATCTTGCCTGCTTTGTAGATCTCCATGATTGACGTGAGAGTTAGTTGAAGCGCACCTCTATGTCTGTACAGGGATGACGTGTTAATGGTACGGGGTAGCCCCAGCCACTTCTTGATGTAGCTGTTTCACTTTCTTTCGATCATCTCAGATAGTTTGATGATTTGGTCTTCGTTATCACGTTGTTATTCGCGTCAAAGGAAAACTTGGTCACGAGCACTTGGTGCAAAGTCCGGTATGTCGCAGAAACCGAAAAAAAACAAAAAAAACAAGGCACAGTTGTGTGTGAGTTCGGGACACCTAGCATTGAACACAATGATCAGAAAGAAAAATCAATTGATGTGTGTCTAGTAAATAAAGAAATTTGTTGTTTAGACGAAGCGAACTTGGCCCCGCAGTCCTCTTTTGACAGAGGTGCTGGAAAGGGAGAACTTTTCATAGTTAGAGGACTCAGAATTCATTTCACCAAAGAGTAAGATTAGAAAGATACTGTGAACGATAAATATAGTTATAAAGAACCATTGCAGAAAGGTACAACAATTTACCGAAACTCCCCGTGTTTACCCGTCTGTGTCCTAAAACTACAAGGACTCTTTTTTCAACAGTCAAGAACAACTAAGAAATGTCACAGGTAACACGAAAGGCACTCAGGCCTAGTTTACATCTCTATTCATTACGGTTACTCATTCAATGTCTTTCGTAGAGCCTGGAACACACAAGGATACATTCTTACGAAACTGTACACTTTGTTGTACATTCTTTTTATAGTTCTGATAAACGGTGTAATAGGGGATTTACAGCATACACACACAAAAAAACTTAAAATGTCGACCTGTTATTTTCCCTCAACATCACACGCAAACGCCTCAGCAGCCAAACAGACGGGGTGAGTACTTTTTGAGACTCACGTGGAAACGTTTTGACAGTCGTGGGCGGGCTACTACACGTAAAATGTTACCCCCAGACAATTTTCTGAAATTTGTCGAACCAAACTTGTACGGAGTGCCCACTACAGTTGGATCGGGCCGATCGCCC
Organism: Aplysia californica; assembly: GCF_000002075.1. Lineage (NCBI taxonomy): Eukaryota > Metazoa > Mollusca > Gastropoda > Aplysiida > Aplysiidae > Aplysia > Aplysia californica. Next base: position 631,381 of record NW_004797651.1, on the reverse strand, counting down.
GACTCGATCGACTGAAATTGAAAATAAACCCGTTTGTTTTTGAGGCGATCGGCCGATCCCGTCCGTAGTGGGCACCCCGTATAAGATCTATTGTTAATGTAGATCTGTGTTAAAAACATATTAGATGAAAAAAAACTTTTCCTTTGCCAGTTATCCCTTTTTGCTTGATCACGTGAATTGGCAGCCATCTTTGAATATGTCCATTTGTTACGCTACAGAAAAGAGGCAACCGTGACCCTGTAAGAAAGCCAATGCTTTACATGTGTGACAGTTCAGGTAAATATAACTGATTTATTAATTTAATCAAGGTACAGAAACAGTACCATGGATTATTTAATTGGTTTGAATTACATTCTTAATCTAATGACAGGCACTTTAAATATGGTCATTTTACTGTCTCGTCAGTTGCCATGGTTCAAAATACATGTATATTGTAGCTGTTTTATTGTTTGATTCTTTAACAGGGAACTTCATAATCTCTGGTTTGACTATGGTCTTGTTCATATGGGTACCCTAGTTTTATTTTTTGACTCTCCAGAATCCGTTTAAATTGTTTAACTGACGGGACAACATAGAAACTGATCGGACGTGTGACTAAGTGGGCACACAATGTATCATTACCTTAAATAAACTTTAATAAAAGATCCCAAGCTTGTTATTGGTAAAGTAAAGTAATGTACAAATTTTATTCAAATTTACAGTTACTGGCGTAATTTATGGAGTAGATCTAGCGCTGTCTTTAAACAACAATGAATATGGTACAATCTCTTCAAATTATAATGCATATCACCAAGGAATAGTAAGTGGCTCGAATCAGGCCAAGCCATATGAGTGCTCTTTCTGCAACAATTTAAATTTTACCCACGAAAATGATAGTCGTAACGCTTCATTTATATTGTTTGGAAACTCCAGTATTAAACTGAAAAGAGTTTATAAATGTGTATTTTTAGGTGGGGGGGGGCACCAAAGTCCCAAATGAAATATTGCAGGGCTATGATGTCAGAAAAAAAAGAAAACTGACAGTGATAAACTTCACATATTTTTTGATGAATGTGTGGAGGTCAGTTCAAGAACTGATACATGCTGTCCGTAGTTACATGCTTTCACATGCTTAAACCTCATGCATCGAAACTTCCAACAGTTTGATTAAAGTTTATTTTTCCACCTCTCACAGCAAAGGCCCAATTAATGGTATTAGTGGAGCAGCGAAACAGAATGTATGGAGACAGGTTCTTAAAAATAAAAACTGTCCATAAAACTGAAGACTTTGCCAATGTTGCATAAGTTGCTTGTCTAAAGGTGAATGTTCTTTACGTAACTGCAGATGATAGCGCTGTGGTTCGTAAAGAGCGCATTCACATCTAGACTGAAAAAATCTCCAAGACCATACCTGAGACAAGGTCACTTCGTTATTTTAACTTGGCTTTAGCTGACTTAAAAATTATAGCTGTTGCTATCAATCCCTTTTCAACGGCCTCAGTTGATAGTGAAGAGAAATTCTCACCACTTGTGGACCATCTTGAAAGTCACCACGAAAACAAAATCCGGCCAAGTATTTTTGCTTCAGGAATCAAAAGTTCACACGGTCAACAGCTTTCTGGTTACGTGAATCTGCTGACCAATATTGCAGTAGAGAGAGGTACATTTACTATGCAGTCAATTGTTATTTGTGATGTCGATAGATTCTACACAGGCAGAATCTTGAACGTTAGCAGGGAAACGAGTTTTGGAACTTGAAGTTCCTTCGCAACTCATTAGTGGATGGCATTTCACTAATGAGTGAAATTTGGATATTATGCAGTCGTCAGGCTTGACCTTTAGTTTCGTCGAATCCAAGTTTTCGTTTACAGCAACGTGAACAACAAGTTGTGCTGCACTGTAGGGCCAACCATAAGGCAACATAATTTATTTCCACAAGACCTGCTCGCAATTCATTACATAGATCGTAATCTGTGTCTAAATTAGTATTTCATTTTCCCACCAGCCAGGGAAAAGAAGAGAGTGTGTTTGTGTGTGTGTGTGTGTGGGGGGGGGGGGGGGGGGATGCAACTGTGACGCTTGTGCCTACAACCCCTCCCAATCCCCCCCCCCCCCCAGATACATGCACTAACAATAGTCATGCGTATGCTGGCCGCCCGTCCGACCTCTCTCGGCCCCGGCACACGTTAAGACAAGTCATCGTGTCAGCAACGCTTGTGTTCGTGTGAATTCAGGCTTCTGAGCATTACCTACTAAGAGTAGATAAGGATTCTGAGTCATTGCATAGGGTGTGCGCAATAGGCTGGTCGTGAAATGATCCACGGAGCAGGTGCCATCAATGGTCTCTTGGAATAAAGTAGATAAAGTTCGCTGCGGGAGAAAAATGCACGAAGCCAGATTAGCGGCGATTGTACACAATGCAAGCGACTTCGTTGAATCCGAATTCACTTTCTTATGTGTGTGTGTGTGTGTGTGTGTGTGTGTATGTGTGGACGTGTGTGTTGAATCCGTGTTTTGTTGATTTTAATATATTAAATGGGGAATTCGTTATATCTTGAGTTTTTCTGTATTCACATGGCTCCATAAACATGACATGGAATCTGTACACCGGAACAATATTTTCTTTGGACCTGTTACTTTAGAAGGGTACACCCAATTTCAAAATTGGAATCTTGATCAGTTCAAAGATATTTTTGATTTGATTCTCGCTGAACTGATAATGATTTGATTTTGTTCCCTGTTCTCGATGTGCTTTAGTTGCTGTTTATTTCAAAATAAACTTGCATACAGGTACTGTTACAGAGATACCATATTATAATGCAAAGTGCTCGTAGTAAATGTATCCTCGTAACTCTGTAAGTTACTGATTGTGACATATCTCATTGAACTCAATTCCGTGAAAGCTTATTTAATGTTCTATCCCTACTGATTTTGTTAGCCTTAGATTTATTGTGAAGAGTTGTCTATCTCCATCTTTCTCCTGGGATGTCGTATCTCACTCCGACCAGGTGGGTCCTGACAGTGACAGGCACGAGTTGAAAGAGCCTGATTCCTGAGCAACCTAAATTATGTCGCTGGAAGTGTACAACATTTGCAAATACAAATGAAAATTGCATAAGAGTTAATAGCTTACATTGAAGCGTGGGGGCAGGGTGGTGTTGCCAAAGATAGTACAGCCTACGGTGTTACTGCCCAAAATGAGTAGATTAGGTTTCTGTAAATAATTAATTATTCTAGTGATCCTGTGTATGCAACTGAAGAGTGGTTTTTAATATAGGGTGTAAATAGAACATTTTCTTTATTACTGAATCAAGATTTTTTGAAAAAGTATTTTTGTTTGGTTGCTGGCCTGCAGAACCGCCATGTAAAGTTTAGAGAGTATATTTTAATACAGAGCTTAATGTCTGTTGTGTTGATGTGCGTCTCCTTTACCCCCCCCCCCCCACACCCCATTCCTGTATACCTCTCTCACTACATATTCACGTTCTCACTCACACACTCTTTTTCTGATTTACTGCCTCTTTCTCCTTGATCTTCTTCGTTCACCCAATACTTTCATTGCCTCCTTCTTTTCTTCTTTTTTTTTACATCCATTCCTTCCTTCTCACTGAATAACGAATCCTCAGGATAAAATGGAGTCCAAGCATTTCTTAAGCTGCTTGTTGACAGTCGCCATGGTAACAATGGGAGTGTCGTCCGTTGTCGTGGAAACACATTGGGGTGCAGTCCGTGGAATTCAGACTGATACAGCCCAAGTCTTTCGAGGGATACCTTATGCAGCACCCCCAGTAGGAGAGCTAAGGTATTTTTTTTGTTCACTTACTTAGTTACTTGGTTGGAGAATAGGTATTATCGAAGGCGACACAAGGCCATAGCTGCTTTTCCCTCCTCTCCAGGATCTACGAAAAGTTTGGCTTGCTGATCGTGCCATGCAGTCATCAGCTGGTTGGGTATTCATTTGGTTGTGACACCCTGCTGTCTCTCTCCAACCCTCTTGAGTCACCTGCCGCCCCCAGTCTTTGAATCGTAGTGCGTGATATGGGAGCCTTCAACCCTTTTTATTTGTTTTCTTAATTGAAAGGGGAACAGTGCGTGGGCACGATGGCTGACTTACTTGTGTTTGTGGTGTAGTGGTTAGGTGCTTCGTCTTTGTGCACAAAAAAGACGAGAGCCAGATTCGTGTTTGGGGATAATATTATGAATTTGACCGAATATTTATACCTTTATATCTGAATGGTATGTCCTATTCAGTCCGTAAAGATATTTGTAAATGAAGCAGCCAGCCCTCTAAATGAGAGGAATTGTTTCGTCCCACACCATCAGTCTTTTAGAACTGGCGAGAGGTACAGACAGACATAAAAAAGATTGGTTCATGAAGAAGTTTGTGCGATCTTTTTGTATACTGGTATGTCTAAAAAAGAAAAACAACAACACTCAAAAAAAAAAATAATAAAAAAATAAAATAAAATAAAATGGTGACCCCAGAAAGTGCTGTCATCATATCACCCAATAAGGTTTCTGATACTTTTAGCCAGGTACATTTTTTTCAAGGTTTCACACGTTCTCTTGAAAATAGGAGGAAAAAAGGCGGATGAGACTGTCAGGTGGAGATTGGCCTGGGACGAGATCATAATAATATGGAGGATGGACGTTTGGGGCGG
>NW_004797651.1:625430-626641 GCF_000002075.1 Aplysia californica | reverse complement strand
GGGGGAGCGTTGGTGGGTGAGTTTGAGGATTGCAGTTGCATTTAAAAAAGTACGTTGAACGTCTTAGTAGACACATTGATGTATTGCTTCGAAGGCACTTGTGTGGGTGGTTGGCTGGTGCTCTGGTTCGGTTTGCTCCTTCTTTTCTATCAAACAATTATCGTCCACCTCTCCTTCTTTTTTGTGTTTGTTACTCTGTTATGTAACACCTCTCGTCTTCGGCATCTATACGACCTTATTTTGTTGCAAGTGCCTTTAAACCTTTACTAAACCTAGAAGCAGAAGACACTTGTTGTGGACAGGCTGTGTAGGTTGAACGTGACGTAAAAACCACATGTGGTGGTCTCTCTTTCACTCACACCGATTAGTTTTTGACCGTAAATTATTATCGCTTGCTCACATTCGTCTTTCAGCGTTAAAAAATATAGCTCATTTATTAATATGCCCGCGATACTTTGTATGGCACCTCCACACGTCAGTGACTAAACAAACAAATATATATATATATATATCTTAATCCAGTTATAACAGAAAAGTTTATCTTTTTGGGTCCTATATTAAAAGCCGCTTTTTGAGTACACACATACACAGGGCCACTAAAATAATTGATCTACAGTAAAAAAGAAAACAAAGCCAACAATTTGTGCGTTTTGAGACAGCGACACCACCCTGCTACCACATTAAAAGATTCAATGTAATCTTATTGATTTCATCTTACGACTGTCTTGGCGTCTCCAGTCGATTCTCGGAAAAAGTACTTACCGCACCCTCTCTCATACCGTTCGTTTAAGTGTGGTTTTAAGGAAAAAATGTCAATTTTTAAAGTTTTAGGTGTATGCTGTAAATCCCCTATTATTTTTTAATTCGCTATAGACTAATAGCAACGAAAACGTGTCGGAGGGGGCTCTCGTGGCCTAGAGATTAAGGTGTTGGCCTCTCATCGGGTTGGAATCCGGGTAGAGACCGAAACATTTTCTTCTCTAAATTTGTTTTCTTTCACCTCATTTCCTGCTCTCTAGCAATGTTTTGTCGTCTGCTTTCGTCTCTTCTTTCTGCCCCCACCCCCTCACCTCCTTTGCCCCTTCCTCTGGGCTCCTGATTCTTTCTGCAGCCTTTCTACTGCTACTCCTTCGCTTCTTCTTACTGCTGTCTTTCATCCACACCCCTGATCTCCTGGTAGGAAAGATCTACACTTAACCTTCTCGGACAAG
>NW_004797651.1:621058-623287 GCF_000002075.1 Aplysia californica | reverse complement strand
TCTGTCTCTCTCTATTTCTCTCTCTCTGTCTCTCTTTGTCTCTCTCTGTCTCTCTGTCTGTCTGTCTCTCTCTTTGTCTCTCCTCTGTCTGTCTGTCTCTCTCTTTCTCTCTCTCTCTCTCTCTCTCTCTCTCTCTCTCTCTCTCTCTCTCTCTCGCTGTCTCTCTTTCTCTGTGTCTCTCCCACTGTCTCATTCCTGGAAATGCCCGATCAAAACAGGAATTACTTGGGAATGACTGAATTTTCAGGCATTTCCTGAGAATGACTCGTTTCCGGGTTTGGCTGTAACATATACATGTATATATAAATTTACTATTTTTTGTCTAAACCAAAGGAGGTGTTTTCACGCCTACATCGACACAATTTAGATTATTTTGGAGGCTGGCTTCCGACCCGACCTGTTAGGGCCATACCAGGCTGAAAGAGATCCAACATCTTTGCAGAAAGACTGATACGGGGTTCCCATTGCGGATGGAGCGGGCCGGGTCGGGTCGTAGGAGATCGCCCCACGCACCGCCTGAAAACAAACGCATATTTTCAGGCGACCGAGTCGGATGATTGGCCTGACCCGCCGATTCCATCCGCAATGGGCACCCCGTATAAGATGCTCGATAAAATACTCCACACCGGGGAATCGAACTCGGGTCACCTGCGTGCGACAGCAAAGCGCCTAACCACTACACCAAAAAACGCCGGTTGTGTTTATTTGGCTATTCGCGTATTTGCCAGGGTATCCAAGGTCTATCTACATGTACCCGTATCTCTTTGTTCATTGTCTTAAAAATCTCAAAACCTTCCTTGCTGGCCAACGTCTATATGTTGTAACAGCAATAGTTAGGTTCCTGACAGTTGCACGCAGAAGACATGAGTTCTATTCCAGTGTGGACAAATTTCTTTCTGTAAATGTCGATTTGGACTCTCCATTATGAAAAGCGCTTTTCGTGCATGACGTCATGACGAGTCAAATATGAGTCATTGTGGTGGAATCAAGCGTTCGTCAAATGAATGAAATCGCAGAAACCGATATTTTTCTGCTGGTTTGACAATTTTAACAGAATTTTTTTTCTTTAGCTCAATACCTTTTATATCCCATTAAAAATCACATTTCAGAGTGGATTTTAATTAAAAACGTTGTTTAAAGGCATAACAAATGTAACTTTTCAGTTGCCAAGGACTCTAAAGCTGTGGAAGTCACAGAACTTTGGCGGCCATTATCTCGCTAATTAATTTGCCTCTGAAACAAGGCGACCCCCACCTCATCTAATCGCAAATATCTAGACTTCTGTTCGAGATACATTTATATTTTTTAGTCAAAATAAAAGGCAAGGCAGATGAGCAAATTTTAAATCTATACCGATAACTCAACATGTCCAAAAATTGACGAGCGCCTGATTCTACCGCGCCGTGACACAAATCGCTACCCTTGAGTTAAAAAGTTTTATCTGAGTTTCACAATATGTCAAGCTTTTTCTAGTGCAATTCTTTGAGTATCTTGATAACGACTCTGAATAATCTTACGATTTTTATGGAACAGATAGAACATTTGGTTTCTAATCTCACGTTCTTCGTAACTTAAAACGGTCAAAAATGTCAGATGAAACTTTTAATAAGGTTAAATGGTACGTGTTTAACGCCCCTATCAACACTATTACGTTATTTGAGAGGTGTGGGGCCTTCGAGTTTAACGTCCATCTCCAAAAGGACCGAGTCAAATGGGACATTCATGTAAAGTGCCTTTCCCAAGGACACAGTGTCGGACCGAGCTGAGGCTCGAACCCCCGAACCCGTAATTTCATGATTACGGGCCCGGTAGCCTTACCACCAGGCTACCGACGTCACCTCAGATAGAACTTTGTAATTCTAAGGTAGCGAAATGTGTCCGCATAGAGAGTGATGACCCAAGATTATGTGTATGCAGGCTAGTTCAAAATGGGAGGCCCAAGTTTACGTTTACCCATTTTTTCAAGCATCTTTATCTATCCTCTGGGATGTTGTATCCCCCCCCCACCCCGACCTAGGTTGATCCTGATAAACAGGGTCGAAGTAACCCGCTTCCGAAACATCCACATTATGGCCACATGGGAGCAAAACATTAAACATTCTTATTCTGAGGTTTTGACAAGCTGGAGTGTGCTACTTGTAGGTTTCACTTTTTTGTTTCTCCTTTTTGATCCGTTTGTCCACACACTCATTCTCTCACATACACACACAAACACGCACACACACACAC
>NW_004797651.1:615126-616270 GCF_000002075.1 Aplysia californica | reverse complement strand
TAGGGACGAAGCCGTTTCACCTCCAAATTTCTCTAATTAGTTTTTATCTGAAGAAAAAGTTGCCTCAAAAGTGGTTTCAAGCCCGTAAACACTTCACTACCCACGGCCACTGGTTGTCTTAGACAGGTGGAATTCCTCGGAGAGTGTTATTATAATGTTGGGGGAAAAACACTCAAAGGAAGGTGGGGAGTGAGGGGGTGGGGGTGGGAAATGGTTGTTTGTAAAGGCGATTATCTTAGACAGGTGTTCGCTAGAGTTAGAGCAGGTTCCACTGTACTTAACATTGATATGTCACGACGCGATGGAACCAAACACTCGTCAATTTTTGAACAAGTGGAGTTATTGGTATCAATTTAAAGCTTGTTCTTTTGTCTTGCTTTCGATGTAAAAGTCCTCATCCATCTTGAATGGAAGTCGACATACTTGCGATTGAAGGGGGTGGGGGTCGACTGGTTTCAGGTGTAAAATTATCGAGAAAATGGCCGCCAAAGTTTGGTGATTTCCAAAGTCTGAGAGTCATTGGAAGCTGAAAATTTTGACCTACAATTTTTGTCCCTTTGATCAACCCTTTTCAGTTCTGTAAAGACCAACACAGAAATGTGTCTTTAAATGGACATAAAAGGTGCTGGGCCAGAAAACTAAAATTCGATAAAAATTGCCAAACCTACGGGGAAATACCGATTTCTTCAATTTGGTTATTTCAATGAAGGCCTGGTTTCTCCACGATGCCTCACAATTTATACTGTTGCATGACTGTTCATTGCCCACAGGAGCTCTCGGCTTCCTCGTCACAGGACAGGGGGCAGGGGATGCTCGGGGAAACTACGGCATTTTGGACCAGAGGCTGGCTTTGGAGTGGGTCAGCAAGAGCATCCAGGCATTTGGTGGAGATCCCAACAAAGTGAGAGGATTCCCACTGTTATCTCTATCTGTCTGCCTTGCTCTTTTTTTCATGTAGGTGTTTTATAACGCCCCCATCAACACAAATTAGATAATTTAGGAGGCAGACTTCGACCTTGTCTGTCAGGATCAACCTGGGCTGGGAGGGATGCAACATTCCAGCAGAGATCTCGAGATATTCGATAAAACGTCTGTCTGTCTGTCTGTCTGTCTGTCTGTCTGTCTGTCTGTCTGTCTGTCTGTC
>NW_004797651.1:607539-610995 GCF_000002075.1 Aplysia californica | reverse complement strand
TACTACTATTACTATTACTACTATTACTATTACTATTACTATTACTATTACTATTACTATTACTATTACTACTACTATTACTACTACTACTACTACTGCTACTGCTACTACTACTTATAATAAAAATACTACTAATAATAATGATTATGAGAATGATAGCATCGATAAAAATGTTTCGATCGTTCATCTCCATTTCTCTTCTAGGTCGAGTTTGCCACGGTTCTGAGCTGCCTTACGTCTTTGCTACGGCCTATAAGGGTAACTTCTCCTTCACACCAGAGGAGACTGTCCTTAGCAACAACGTGATCAGCTATTGGTCAAACTTTGCATGGAATGGGGACCCGAATAAACCACGCCCCACTGCCTTATATGGAGACACTAACAAACCCCACCCAGTGGTCCTCGTCCCTGATTTTCGGAAAGATGGAAAAGATGATATTAAAGACACCCATGTCCATCAGCTTGTGATCAGAAACGGAAAAGGGAATCTTGGACGAGAAGTCGAGAGCCAACGGGTCAATGCAGGACAAGTTTTAGACAAGTCACTCCGGTTTCATCCCAAAGAAGGGAACCATGACTCAACGTTCTCAGGTTCTCTACCTGCTGAAGATTCCGCCTCTCAAGAACAATTGCCCAACTGGCCCCAGTTCGAACCTCGCTCTGCCTGGGCCTCAATGCGTTTCCAAACGCCAGAAAGCAGCATAATACAAAATTACAGAAAGGAGTTCTGCGATTTCTGGGACTCTTTGGGCTACGGAGCTTGAAAGAAATTGGTTGACCTCTGTGACTAAAGGGCTAACTACCGGTTTTAGATCAATTAAACTGTTTCTAATTTTGAACCTATTTACCAAATTGTTTCATTTTGTTTGTTTGTTCTGGTAAGTGTTTTACTGAGCTCGCAACTGCAAAAGGCCATATGAGCGGGCGGGACACATTGAACATTTTCAGTTTGGTAGGAATTAACGTTGAATTTTACCCGGGTGGCGGCTGAAGCCTACTCTTATCGATGTTGGACCATCAAGGAAGCTTTAACGTACACAACTTGCACACGGGATCTCCGAGATTTTTCATCCTTGTGTCGAGAAGGCTAGGTGAAAATCTTTCTTACCATAAGGTTAGGGGTGTGGCTGAAAGATTTTTTAAGAATGAGCCAAGGAGTAGCAGTAAGAAGGCTGCAGAAAGAGCCAGTAGCACAGAGGAGGAGGCAAGAGGGGGGGGGGGGGGGGGAGAAAGGGATGGAGAAAGCAGACGGCAGAACACGGTTAGAGAGTAGGAAAGGAGGTGAAAAAAGATATTTTTAGAGAAGAAAATTGTCCGTCGCTGTCAGATTTCGAACGCGGGACCTATTGAATGAGAGGCGAACACAAGGTGCGGTTCGTCCATAGAGCAAGGTTGTGCAGTTCCGCCCAACATTTTTAAATGTTCTATTACGTAAAACACCCCAATAATAAAATAAAAGCCTGAAACAAACACTAGAAAATTTTATATCTAAACAAGGTCCTCACTGGCGCCATAACTGTCATTTCTGTGTCTATAGCGCCCATAAAACATCTACCATGCCATGCCAAAGTCCACGCGCTTTAGCTAAACATGATAGGATATTCAACAGTGCAACCTGACCTATACATTGCTCTTGGGGATAACCCAAGCAGTGACGACACTCGTAACAATATAATAAGACGGCACATCTCAAATGTGCTCCTGTCGAATAGTGCCGAAACATAGCCCACAGTAGGCAGTCTTAAAATAAACGCAATAGACCGTACGCTATTGTTTGCCAATATTATGTGAGCCCCGGGCAACCCAAGTGAATTGTGATTGGTTCATTGTCTGTCCTACCACTATTTTAAGTGACTCTGTGACCGTGAATCTGAGGGAGGTGAACATGACTTTGAATGGTTTTGTAATGGAGTAGTGAAAGTTATTACTTGAGTGTTCAGTTCCAATACAGGATGAACGAAATTGATGTTTAGCTAACAAACAAAATTAGTACCGGTACTATAAATCAAAGCGGCAAGTAAAAAGAATGAAAATAAAAGCACAAGGTCCTCCCTCACCAACGCAAAGATCCTAACATTTTACACCGTCTCATTTACTATGCCCTTGACTGTCTGCAGCATGCAATAGCTTAATTGTGCACGTCCACCTTTTAGCCCCACGAGCCGCCCCTGGCGAACACCGTAACCTCTGCACCACCAGAGCCCCAGTTTATTTTGCAAAACAAAAATACAAAAAAACAAAACAAAATAAAGCAAAACAAAAACAAAATAAAAACTAACAGCCCCCCCCCCCCCACACAACAACCAACCAACCAACCAACCAACCAACCAACCAACCAACCAACCAACCAACCAACCAAACAAACAAACAAAAACAATCAATACTACAGTGGGTGTCGCATTCAACGAGGTTGCCGGAACCGGCTTGTTGTCCTCGTTGGATCCGACCTCTCGTTGAACGTGACTAAAGGCTAAAGAAAAGAAAGGAGACAAGTTATTATATTACACGACGTACCAATACCAGTAATTAAAACAGTTGTTCCTCTTGATGACGAAAATCTCAAACTCAAACAGCATCAGTGTGCACGTGTTTGAGCTGTGTTCTGGCCGTCATTTCTGCACATTAAGATATTTTTTCCCAGAACACTTCTCGTGAGGAAACATACCCTCTCACACCTAGGCCTAGATCTACAAAAAGTAAAGGTGAGAGCTTGGATTTTCGGATTAGGGGAAGAAAACTTGAAAAAATGAAGGTCTCGATCTGGACCTACCCATCCAGAGTTCATCCAGTTTCACACAGCCTGCATCCTGTTCCCACCCATCCCCTCTGATCCCTACGGTCGGCGAACCCTCGCCCATCCTCTTGGCTTTGGTGCCCATATCAGGAGGCACACTAGATCTAGCAATACAATGTGTTAGGAATCGAGGATGGGCCTTGTGCTTCGCGTGAGAGGGAGAAAAAGGAGAAAAATTCTTCGCTTTTGGGGCCACTAATTGCTTTCACCTATGTTTTAAGTTATTGCGACCTCGTTGAAAGCGACCTTGTTCTGTTTGCAACCTCGTTGGAGCTGACGTACATTTACAAAGAGATACAGAGGGGAAAAAATTGGGGATTAAGGATTGCCTCGTTGGAGCCGACTTCTCGTTGAATGTGATCTCGTTGAAAGCGACAGTCACTGTAATGTGTATGTAGACCCATTTACTTTACCTCAAAATTCCTTTCTCCGTGGACAACCCTTTCTGTGAATTCTGAGGACATTGAGAATAGTTCTACAAAGTTTTTAGACAAAGAAATGGACTTTTATATATTGGATGGAGGAATTGAGGTCTGGTTTGGGAAGGGAGGGGGAGGGGAGATAGAAAGAGAGAGAAAGAGGAGTAGACACGCATACACACACACACACACACACACACACACACACACACACACACACACACACACACATTCACACATGAA
>NW_004797651.1:604229-605091 GCF_000002075.1 Aplysia californica | reverse complement strand
GAGAGAGAGAGAGAGAGAGAGAGAGAGAGAGAGAAGCTAATTGAAATGCAGAAGTAGAAAAAGGTGTAAATCAAGAGATACGCACGCCAGGCTGTCCTCCCTTTGGCCAGAAGATGTTGGTTGCGGTACGAAGAAGGTCGTAAGTCTATGAGATAAAATCACGGCACTCAGAAGTACAATGCTTTGGGAGACAAGCGATGACATGTAAGGTTCACAGGCTCTGGCTACTACTAAGTGCTAAGGTTATCACAGCTTAAGGCGGGGAGGTTTGTAAGAAAGGGGTTGGGTGTGGGTTTGGGAGGGGAGGGGAACCGGAAAGAGTTCATATTTGTCTGCGAGGTCAAAGAAAACCAAACTTGAAAAAAAATCACTTTAGGTATCTTACTACTAATGGAGCTAAGGCCAAATTTTGCGAACAGTATATTCTCAGAAACTACCGATTGAAAAAATATGAAACTTTGCCAGTACCCATAACTTGAAACGTAGTGTTGCACTGTTGTATTTTCATTAAGATCAAATGTGTAAGAAGAAAGCCCAATTTAAGTTAAATTCAGTCCTTTTGTAGCGATCGTCATCATTTGCTTCGACATTGTATATTCACTGCGGAGTGCAGACTGCACCGAAGGATAATTATTTTATGTTCAGTAATACATTAAGTAGATTTACGGGAATTCCCGATTTCAGTCTCGCGCCTTTGACCGTCTTCTCACAGCGGGTTTGCTACGCTCATAGAAGAAGAAGGAGGAGAAGGAGGAGAAGGAGGAGAAGGAGGAGGAGGTGTAGGTGTAGATGGAGGAGGAGGAAACATGAAGAAGAAGAAGAAGAAGAAGAAGAAGAAGGAGGATGAGGAGGAGGAGGAGGA
>NW_004797651.1:603081-604129 GCF_000002075.1 Aplysia californica | reverse complement strand
AGATAGATCGATAGATAGATCGATAGATAGATAGATAGATAGATAGATAGATAGATAGATAGATAGACAGATAGATAGATAGACACACAATACAACACACAAACACAAACACACACAAACAAACACACACATACACATACACATACAAACACTTTTATTTTTATTTTTTTCTCTCTTGTTAAATCCATTATTGCAATGGCGGCAACTCTGTTATTGAAAGACAGCAACAACTAGACACACAAGATCTCCTGACAGATCGTAAAGATCAATCCTTGAATGAAGACAGTTTCCAATCTCTAGTTCTTTTGCGTTGTTTGGGTTCGCTGTCATGTTTACGTTCGTTGCTTCAAAGTCAATCCTTCGGGTTTTCCCCTGTGCTGTTTCCGCGTTGATTGTTTTGTGACTATAATGTGACAGTATCAGCTCTACAAATAATTATTATAGCTTTTGAAACATCTATGATTCTTATTTCTATTTAAGAGGTGACTTTGGCGACGAAAAAAAGAAATGTTAGTTTTTATATTTGATTTTGTTTTTGAAAGTGGCTGCATGGAAGAGAAACGAAAATAAACTGACATTTCTCCATCGGTCTGCACTTGGTGAACTTTATCTTCTCGTCTTGTTTTGTTTTTGCGTTTTTATCTTGTCCTTTTTTTGCAAGATTCAAGGATGTTGGTGAATAAGAAGAGACACTAGATCGTGATATTATGTGGCGGTGGTGGCGGAAAGGTAGTTTGGGGGGGGTGGGGGGTGGAGAGGAAAAAAAGACGGATAACGGAAGAAAAGTGGGGTAAGCAAAGCAAGGGGGAAAAAAGAGAGCTAGAGGAAAAGAGAAAAGTAAAAAGTGGAGACGAAAGCAGACGGCAGAATATGTTGAGAGTTAAATTGCAGGAAAGGATGTGAAAGCAGAACATTTAAGAGAAGTAAATTTTCTGTTACTGTCAGGTTTCGAACCCGGGACCTATTGAATAAGAAGCGAACACAGTAACCTATAGACTACGAGAGCCCCCTGCAGTAGGGGTTGAGGGAAAAAAAAGACCGGAGGGGG
>NW_004797651.1:601445-602718 GCF_000002075.1 Aplysia californica | reverse complement strand
AATGTATTCATGGGTCAAAGTCAAAGGTTCAGCCAATCGTAGCCCGGTTTACGCACTGCGTGTAGTCGCATGTGTGTGTGTATGTCTAAATCTAATATCTAGATCAAGATAAAAAATCATGAAAGTATTGAAAGTAGATTTCTCCTGCAGTGGATTTAGCGCGCACGCCGAAGGATGAGTGTATTTTGTGCACAGTGTCTAGATGAGATCTAGATATCTAAATCGAGTTCAAGAAGAATCATGAACTGAAAGTAGAATTTAGATCTGTGATATTTCGATAACCTATTGAATATTGAAAGTGTATTTTTCTTGCTGTGCATTATAGATTTTAAGCTATCTAGATCTAGATCTATGTGAATCTTAGATCGAGATCAAGAATGATGAAAGTATTGAACGTGGATTTTTTCCTGCTGTCAATAGATCTAGAGTCTAGAACTAGGCTGTCGGTGAATCGAGATCGAGATCGAGATCAAGAATCATGAAAGTATTCTTGATAGTGGATTTTTCCTGCTATGAATAGATCTAGAAATTTAGGCCATCTGTGACGCCTGTCGGTTGTTAAAAATGTGAATTTCTAAACTTAGATCTATCTATGGGCCTATGCTCCTTCTTTCAGTTATTGGCCTATGTCTTTAAAATCCTTCGAGTTCTAGGCTAGATCTAGAATCTAGATTAGATTCTTCTAAGAAGCAACAATTTTGGCATGTAGGCCTAACTCTTTTTAAAAAAAGTGATTGAGCTGGAACTTTAGGAGAAAATGCCAGGTCCTCGAAGAGGGGGAAGAAGTCTTACCCCGTTCCCTAGAGATAGTCAAGAGGGGGTGGGGTGTTACATGGATAAATTCATGACAAAATATTTATGTTTCGTTTCATTCTTGTTTCCAGTCTTTTTCCTTTTTCCTAATTCTTCTTCATTATTATTCCGTTCGTAGAACGACGTACTTTTACTAGTTATAATAATTGACGATAGTCAGCAGAAGCCAAAACAAAACCCAGAACACAAACACAAACACACACACACACACACACACACACACACACACACACACACACACACACACACACACACGCGGGCGCGCGCGCGCAAACACACACGGCACCCCACCCCAGCCGCTTATTATCCAGTCATCCACTCAGCCGCACTGTGTGTAATGATTTTAGTTTTAGACGACAATGTAGAGCAGCCTTCGAAAAATGAAAGTCATTTCTATCTATTTGACTTTCTTCTTCTTCTTCTTCTTCTTCTTCTTCTTCTTCTTCTTCTTCTTCTTCTT
>NW_004797651.1:599145-601345 GCF_000002075.1 Aplysia californica | reverse complement strand
CAAAAGAAACAGTAAACAAAAATGTCTTTGTCGTCATTTCAAAATTGTAGTTTGTCAAAATCTAGAAAAAAAAGGAAAGAGAAAGAAAATCAAGTATGTTGAAAAGTTTGACAAGGCTCCTCGATTGATCCTCCTTCTTATTCCTCCCTTGTGAAATAGTCGCACGTTTAACCCAATCCGTACGTCGTGTTTTACTATCCGTATCCATACGACTTGGGGAACTCCGTACGCTTTGCATAGTAGTCTGACAAAATAATTTTTTGAGAAATACTGAAAGTTTCAATTAAATCTTCGTACTGGAAGTATTCTAAAATGTGAAGAGTACAACCCCGGGGGTACAAAATGACCCCAGAGCGTACGGTTAGGGTGAAGATGATGATGTACTGCACGAAATAAAATAGTTGGGTTTTTTTCGTCTTCCGAAAAGCTCGTGTTTTGACATAGTGCAACAAAGAAGCATCACGGCGAAGATGTGTAGTACTTTACGAGACCAATGTTTTATTTTCTGTTTTGATCGACCAAGCGTAGACTATAAATACCATAATGTTGTACTATAATCTAGTACAAAGTACAATCGTTATTACTGACTGTAGCATTCCTCAAGACGCGGCCGGGGGATGGGGATGGGTTTGCGGTTTGGGGGTGGGGGAGGTGGTGGTGGTGGTGGTGGTGGTGATTGTGGTGAAGATGTGGAGTGGAAAATGGGGTGGGGGTGGTGAGCTGTGACATAAAATGAGAGCTGAGGAGGTTTTTTTTTCGGGGGGAGGGGGTGGGTGGGGTGGCTATTGAGTCAACGAGTAAGGTTAGAGTCGCCACAACATCGCCATCTCAGCGTTACAAAGTTCTATCTGCTCGATACGCTAGCTTTGAGAAAGTTAAATTTTACGTCCAAATTTCGGAGTGTCACAATATTATATCAAGCCTTTACAAATAGAATTCTTTGAATATCTTGATAATGACAAAGAATATTCCTACGAGTTTGATAGAGCAGATAGAAAATGCTTTGGGACCTCGTGGTCTTAGTTATTGAAAAACGGCCAAAATGTCAGATAGAACGTTGTAATTTTGAGGTAGCTAGATGTTGCGCCTCACTTGACACTTTTACGGTTGTTTGAAAGGGAAATGCTTTTACAATGATAATATACTAGCTGGGTATCCGTTCGTTGAACGGACTCAAAAGAATCGATCGTCACGTAAGTGTGGATCAGTGCGCACTGCTTGTGAAGAGAAGCATCACTTGTTTACAATGGCGTCTTGGAAGACAGATTATATTAGATCTAAACGAAACTAATGAAAAACTGAAAATTAAACTACAGTGACTTAGAACTCCTAAATACAACTGTGCACCCTTTGAATGATTCTGAACCACTATTAATTTTTTTTTAATTCGAAAGTTAAGTGGTTGGGAAATTTTAGACGACCAAAATGACGGACTTTCACAAATATAATGTATTTAGATATAGTTAATATAGATGTCCAAATCGAGCCGAGAGTAAAGCCTTTAGAATAACGAGTACAGAACTCTTTTTTTTTCATCCCCACTTCCTGTCCCAGTCCTTTTCTGACGTACGGATCTAAGCTTAGATTGATTAAGAGGAACAACGTTTGACTCTTTTCCCCTTTCAGATTCTTCTACAGTGGGACCCATTATCTCCAACATAATTCAGCTTCTGAAATTTGTCTTCCAAAATCTTCCTGATTTAGATCTATTTCCTTTTTCTTTATCATTGTTCGTGTACATACGAGCGAATAATATCATTTTATAATAGCAGCGACTAAAACATCGATTTTCTATTGACATTGGATGTGTTCCAAAGTTTAGAGACAGAGGGAGCGCGAAAAGAGAAAGTATTAAAAAGATAACAAATTGACAGAAGTCTGGCTTTCGCTTTGAGATGTAATTTTGAATGAGACAGTAATTTCCAAGCCAACACTGTCTGTGACATTTACACAGGTCTGTCTAACACAAAGTGGGTGTAAAATGTCAATGAGTGACTCAAATGGTTATAATTGTTCTGTATAAACTATTATGGTTAAACATACACTGCAAATAAAATCTCGAGACTTGTTTTAAGAAGCTGGATATATTTGGTAAGAGCGTGCATTGCAGTTATCCCTGTCTCTTCCTCTCTCTCTTTTTGTCCCCCACTCTCTCTCTCTCACTTGCTCCTCTTTTTCATTTTCTCTCTCTTCTCTCTCT
>NW_004797651.1:594215-595286 GCF_000002075.1 Aplysia californica | reverse complement strand
TAGAGAGAGAGAGAGAGAGAGAGAGAGAGAGAGAAAGAAAGAGATAGAGGAGGCCAGAAAGCACTGCAGAGGGAGGTGGTGAAAGTGACAGGGAGGGTGTCGTCGAAAGCGCCAAGAGTAGCCTACCGTAGGCCTATTTAATGTATTCATGGATCAAAGTCAAAGGTTCAGCCAATCGTAGCCCGGTTTACGCACTGCGTGTAGTCGCATGTGTGTGTATGTCTAGATCTAATATCTAGATCAAGATAAAAAATCATGAAAGTATTGAAAGTAGATTTCTCCCGCAGTGGATTTAGCGCGCGCGCTGAAGGATGAGTGTATTTTGTGCACAGTGTCTAGATGAGATCTAGAATCTAGATCCAGGATCTAGATATCTAAATTGAGATAAAAAAGAATCATGAACTGAAAGTAGAATTTAGCTCTGTGATATTTCGATAACCTATTGAAAATTGAAAGTGTATTTTTCTTGCGGTGCATTATAGATTTTAAGCTATCTAGATATAGATCTATGTGAATCTTAGATCGAGATCAAGAATGATGAAAGTATTGAACGTGGATTTTTTCCTGCTGTGAATAGATCTAGAGTTTAGAACTAGGCTGTCGGTGAATCGAGACCGAGGTCAAGAATCATGATGCTGTGAATAGATCGAGAAATTTAGGCCATCTGTGACGCCTGTCGGTTGTAAAATGTGAATTTTTGAAGTTAGATCTATCTATGGGCCTAGGCTCCTTCTTTCAATTATTGGCCTATGTCTTTAAAATCCTTCGAGATCTAGGCTAGATCTAGAATCTAGATCATGTTCTTCTAGGAAGCAACAATTTTGGCATGAAGGCCTAACTCTTTTTTTTTTTAAAGTGATTGAGCTGGAACTTTAGGAGAAAATGCCAGGCCTTCGAAAAGGGAGAAGAAGTCTTACCCCGTCCCCTAGAGGTAGTCAAGATAAATTCAAGGTAAAAATATTTATTTGTTGTTTCATTCCTGTTTTCAGTCTTTTTCCTCTTCTTAACTTTCCTAATTCTTCTTCATTATTATTCCGTTCGTAGAATGGGGTACTTTTACTTGTAATAATA
>NW_004797651.1:592622-594075 GCF_000002075.1 Aplysia californica | reverse complement strand
ATAATAATAATAATAATACCGTGCGGAACAGCATAGGGGGAACTGCTGCCTTTTTTTCCCTCGTCCTTACTATCGTCATTTTCCCGCTAGATCTACTTCTTTTGTATGGTTGTCACACTCTTGTGACCCGCTATTTCCAGGGTGCCTTGATATTCGAAGCAGACGTTGTGCTGTTGAAGCTAGAGAGGAGAGCGTACTAAACCTGATTCTCCGGTTGGACTTTTTTGTTGACATCCACTCCTTGGCGTTCATATGACAGTATGCAGTTGCGAGCGCCGTAAAACCTTACTAAAACTAAAAAAGACGTTAGACGCCCAGAGAACGTCAGAGAGTGCAACAAGAGCGTATACCTTAAGATATAGGGAGACAGTTAGTAAATAAGTATTGAAAGGGTTAACATTTACTGCCAGACTTAAGGGAGCTATCTGACACTGTTCTGGCAATGTGATACACCAATACAGCGGCTTCGGCGTCTCGGAAACAGACATCGCTGATAACGGTTTGCCTCTCATTTCTGAAAGCATATGCTCGAAAAAAAAGAACAAAAGCAAACGCCCCCACAAAAAAAAAGAAAAAAAAAAGAAAAAGAAAAGTGGAAGAAAATGAAAAGAAACCCAACCCAAAACAATCCTACATAACTGACCAGGTCTTTTCCTGCCATACGTAATATCTTTCCGTTCTTTAAGTGAGCTATCCTTAACTCTGCCTCTTTTGCCTTCTATTTTTTTTTCTCAATGAGAGCAAGATGTTCAGCGCCTTCGCGTTGATTCAAATGTGGGTCGGTGGCGGGTGCTCTTGTGTGGTTTGCTCCTTCTTTCCTGTCAAACATCTATTGATCTTATCTCTCCTCTTTCTTTTTTCCGTTTTTGACTTTCTTGTAACGCTTGTAATCTGTGGTACCTGGATATATATATATATATGACCTTATCGTGTTGCAAGTGCGTAAAACCCTAACTAAAACGTTGATCAGCCAGCCTTTGCTGATTCCACTTGGTTTTAGCAAATTAAAGACGCTCCGTGCTGACTTCTTTCACCATCACCTCATTTGGTTTAATTTCATTTCATGAAATTCTCAACATCCATCCAAGAAACTAGCCATTCTTTGTCTGCCGCAGCCTTTTTTGTCGTCTACAGTCCAACCTGTTCTAATGGTCACCTGTACGAGACAATCACCCGTACAAACACCCACTTCCAACTCTCCCCCCTTGCATATTTTCACATCATTATAAATCTGAGTAAGACGCTCACATGTTTAAGACTGCTTTTTTGTCCACGACATTGGGTGGCCGTCTTAAACAATGTCGACTGTTTTTCAAGCAAGAGAAAGATTTGCAAGTCTTTTCAAGCGCAACGATTGAAGGAGAGCAAAGTCATTTGTTTAAATATCTAACAGGTTGACACGTAGAACGCTTGCTGTCTTTTGTCCTCCGCTCTTCGGTCTCTACATAGTTTC
>NW_004797651.1:590232-591603 GCF_000002075.1 Aplysia californica | reverse complement strand
CACACACACACACACACACACACACACACACACACACACATACACACTGGGACAACAGAAAAGACCGAAATAAACCAATGTCAAAACTTTCAACAATAAAACAAGAAGCATGTTGTTAAGCAGTCACCAGCTGTTCAGGATCTGCCCACCTGTTCTCTGAGGTCATCTTATCACCTTCATTTTGGTCTTCCTTGAGACAGTCACAGGATCTGACAGGGAAGGAGTTAAACTGTTGGGGTCTAAGAAGAAGAAGATAATTTTATGGGCTTACGGCGGGAGGGGGGGGATAACAGGGAAGAGGGGGATAGGGGAGAAAGAGAATGGAGAAGAGTGTGAGAACGTTGAGGGGGTGGATAGAATGAGTGCAGGCAGAGGGGAAGAGAGAGAGAGAGAGAGAGAGAGAGAGAGAGAGAGAGAGAGAGAGAGAGAGAGAGAGAGAGAGAGAGAGAGAGAGGACAGAAGGAGAGAGAACATGGAAGGTTCGGGTTGGGGGTGGGGGTGGTAGGAGAGAAGCTAACAAAGCTAGTTATCACCTCTGAGGCCATGTCGTGATGTCTGGAAGCGCCGAGTACAGAGTCGTCCGGCTGTGACGTCTTTCGAGAGCCGAGTGCAAAAAAAAAAAGAAATTATCCACATTGAGCCACGAGTGTGACTGAATTCTTTTCGTTGTGTTTGTGTTTGTGGTTGTAGTTGTGGTTGTGGTTGTGGCTGTGGTTGTGGCTGTTGTGGTTGTGGTAATGGTGTTGCTTGTTATTGGTGGTAGCAAATACATTTATCCACAACGGGCCACGAGTGTAATTGAGTTCTTACTTTTGTTCTACTGTTGTTGTGGTTGTTGTTGTGGTTGTTGTTGTGGTTGTTGTTGTGGTTGTTGTTGTGGTTGTGATTGTTGTTGTTTTGGTTGTGGTTGTTTGTTGTTGTTGTGGTTATGGTTGTGATGATGATGTTAGTGGTGGTAGCGGTGCTGGAGTTAATGTGGTAGTAATGGTTGTTTGGATGATGTTGTGTTGTAAGTGTTTGTGGTGGTAATGTGATGGCTGATAATGTTGTATGTTGAGGTGGTGATGGTGTTGTTTTTTAGTTGTAGTGGTAGTGCTGGTGACAGTGATATGGTGTTAGTGTTGTTGCCGGTGCTGAGGATGATGATGATGATATTGATGATGATCATCATCATTATCATCAGGAGGAGGAGGAGGATTAGGAGGCAGAGGAGGAGGCAGAGGAGGAGGCAGAGGAGGAGGCAGAGGAGGAGGCAGAGGAGGAGGCAGAGGAGGAGGCAGAGGAGGAGGAGGTTGCTTTTTTAGAAAATCAAATTTTTTTCAAAATCAATACTCCCTAAATTTTAGTCACTACTCTAGTCTGAAGAAGAAG
>NW_004797651.1:584754-589991 GCF_000002075.1 Aplysia californica | reverse complement strand
AGGAAGAAGAAGAAGAAGAAGAAGAAGAAGAAGAAGAAGAAGAAGAAGAAGAAGAAGAAGAAGAAGAAGAAGAAGAAGAAGAACAAGAACAAGAACAAGAACAAGAACAAGAACAAGAAGAGGTCAACAAAGAAGTTCGAGAAGGTGACATTTCTAATTCTTTTCACTCCTGACTGCGCTGGAGGGGGGGGGGAGGGTTCATTCTGTCGTTTTGTAAGGAAAGAAAGAGATAATGAATCACTTACACAAGCCTCTGACGCACGTCATAGATCCATCGTGTGAACAACTCACGCCCGGTGTTCACCACGTATCACGAAGGTGTTAATGGAAAAATCCGACAAACCTGAACTCTGCAAGATGCCAGACAGCGAGTCAGATGGCATGTTATGTGACTTTCGGGCTTGTTTCTCCGTACAAGTTTTACGATACTTGCTAGTTACGGTACACAAATAGGTTATTATTATTCGAAGTTTAGAGGTGTTACTAGAGAGTAACATACAACGATAAAAAAACGAAGGAGGAGAGGTGAAGTCGGTAGATGTTTGATAAGAAAGAAAGAGTTAACTACACGCCCACAGCGCCCGCAAAATAACCACTGTTCTGGATGTCAAGCCTTTTCGAAGGCAGTTCTTTTGATATTTTGATAAAGACTACGAATATTCTCACGATTTTGACAGAGCAGATAGAGCATTTGGTTTTTGATTTCATGGTCTGAGTAAATCAAAACGGCCAAAAAAGTCAGATAGAACGTTATAATTCTAAGGTAGCGATTTGACACAAATTTTATTGAGCACAAAACTCTTCCAGCAGACGCTCTTTGCCGATGACTACTCTTGAATGCTCACTCTGAAGCGGACCTGCAAACTATACTCAGTCGCTTTGTAGAAGCCTCAAAGCTTTTTGGACTTACATTAAGCATCGGAAAAACTGAAGTTCTTCCCCAGTCTGCCCCACAAACTAACCCACTGTCTCCAAACATGACTATCAATGGCAACAGCCAGAAGAACACCTAGATTTTTAAATACCTTTGAAGTATCATCTCTGCAGACGGCTCCATCGATCAGGAAATTGATTCACGAATCGGCAAAGCCAGCCAAGCTCTCTGTAGACTGAAAAACAAGGTACTAAACCAGCACAATGTCCGGCTGTCAACAAAAATCAAAGTGCACAAAGCCGTTGTGCTCTCCTCCCTCCTCTACGGTCCCGAGACCTGGACACTCTACAGGAAGCACATCAACAAATTAGAGCAGTTCCACCAAGGCGCTCTCCGTAGCATACTTGGCATCCAGCGGTAAGACTGCATCACCAACATTGAGGTCCTCAACCGATCAAGCTCACAAAGCATAAGACTATGCTTGCCAAAGCCCAACTGAGATGGGTCGGCCATGTCATCCGCATAGAAGACCACCGAATGCCCAAACAACTCGCAAGTGGCAAAAGGAATCTCGGGAGACCAAATAAACGTTTCAAAAACACGATAAAGGCAAACCTCCGGTTTGCACAGGTTACCCCCAAAAGAACTCGAAAGAACTGCCACCGAAAGAAACACCTGGCGCAGGGCCGTCTATCTTATCAGTAGAAACAGCGATATCTACTACAGGGAGAAGCTGACTATCAGAAGAGAGAGGAGACATAATCCAATCAGCGCAACCACGGCATTTCAGTGTCCCCACTGCAACAGACATTGTACATCAAAGATCGGATTGCACAGCTACATGCGCGTCCACAGATGAGCTGCAGTATTTCATCGCCATCTTTGCAACGAAGGACTACCAATTGAACCAAATGAAGAAAAGTGCCACGCATTTGACAAGGACTATAGCGAGACTGGTTTTTTGGCCTTCTTTTTCCAGAAACCGCGACGCATTCTCTCCCGATGATCTCCACGTCAGAGTCCAGTCTGCGGAGCTTTTAGAAGCCTGCAGCGTAAGTAGCTATTCCGAACTATTTTTTTTTCTTTTATTTAAAATTTGGAAAGAAATTTACGGCGCTCGCAACTACATAAGGTCATATGAGGGTGTGGTACACATGAAGCATTTCCAGTTTGATAGGAATTAGTTTTGAATTTTGTTCGGGTGGCGACCGGAGCCTGCTGTTTTCGATTTTAGGACCACCATGGGATCTTTAACGTGCGCAACTTGCAAAAGGGACCTCCGAGACTTTTCATCCATGCCCGAGAAGGCTACGTGCTAGATCTTACCTTCCGTGATAAGATCAGGGGTGTGGCCCAAAGAGTTCAACAAGAAGGAACCAAGTAGCAATAAAAAGGCTGCACGAAAAGTCAGGAGCCCATAGAGGGGGGTAAAGGGAAGGGGGAGGGGCAGAAAGTGGAGACCAAAGCAGACGATAGAACATGGTTATAGAACAGGAAAGGAGGTGAAAGGAGAATATTTCAGAGGATACAATTTCCATTACCGTCAGGTTTCGAACCCGGGACCTATTGAATGAGAGGCAAACACCGTAACTTCACCCCCCCTCCCCCCCCCCTCCGAGGCTGGTCCTTCTCGAGAAACATTAGGTTGTGTATGTTGTGTTTACTCTTTAAATTGCGCCATTGTCCAGTACAATTAGACTCTGGGGTAAAAAAAAAGTAAAGTGTGCCTATCATGATTTGTAGTTTTTTATTTCATTTTTTCTTTTGTTAGTTATGATTTGTGCTTCATTTTTCACCGAAAGTCTGTCAATATAAATAAGATAATAAAAACAGAATTTAAAAAAAAATCCCCTCCTGAAAAAACAATAAAAACAAAAACAAAAACAAACCAACAACAACCGCACAAAAAAAAAACAAAATAAGCAACAACAACAAGAACAAAAAAGAAACCCTACAAGAAGAACAATAAACATCCTGAACAACCTCATCTAATACTGTAAACGTTTACGCTAAACAATAACAAGTAAAAAGGCACAAAGAAACCAAAAGTGTGACAAAACAGGAAATACGAAATGGCGCAAGAAGTTGAGGAATACACGTAGGGATCGCTAAAAAGAAAAAAGAAGTTTGTAACACAGCTCTGGCGTCAACGATCATTAATCTTTTTCACCTGTGGGGTGTAACCTGTATCCTGTCACATTTCCTGTTGTTGTTGTTGTTGTTGTTGTTGTTGTTGTTGTTGATGTTTTTGCTGTTGTTGCTGCTGTTGTTGTTGTTGTTGTTGTTGTTGTTGTTGTTGTTGTTGTTGTTGTTGATGATGATGTTTTTGCTGTTGTGGCTGCTGTTGTTGTTGTTGTAGTTGTTGTTGTTGTTGCATGTTGTTGTTTTGAGTTATTTTTGTTGCTATTGATACAAGGAGAGTGTTGTTGTTGCTGTTGGTGATATTGGTGGTGACGGTGTTGTCTTAATTGTTATTTTATTGTTGCTGCTGCTGTTGGAATATCAGACATTTTCACAGTTCGCCTTACTTACTAATTTCTGGTTATTTGGAGAAAATATGCTGCCTGGCTAATTGTGAAATTCCTGGGTTTGGTTAAGCAATAATTCATACGCATGTCTAAAGCTTTTTTTTTAATAGGGAATTTTCAGGGTTCTATTAAATTTCTATGAAAAGCTGTACACAACTGCTAAAATGCCGTCGCCTCCTTTTAATCAAATACCGATAAACGATTTGCAATGGAAAGGAGTTACTGATGGTCTATCGGTATGCATGTGGCGTTCACTACTAAAATTTGCTATTAACCATGCTTTAGATCGCTACACTCGCCCATGTCTTTACTATTGTAAAACACTTGTCCTATTGCAAAACAAATTGATTTAACATGAATAAAGTGGCACCTCACCAGCTGGCCAGAAAAGCGTACCACAATAGAATATCAGTGTACAAGGCAAGAGGAAGACCAAGGGAGACCTGGATCGAGGGTGTGAAGGATACCCTGAAGACCCATAACATCCTACCTAACAAGGCCTCCAACGTGCCAGAGACGGAAAGCTCTTTCTCTCCTCGACGTCCAGAGGCGGGTACTGTCTGTCCACCCCATATTGGAGCCTGCATAATTTATTTTGTCCTCAAAAGCTCCAAAATGCTTACACTAAGTCCCACTCTAACGTGATAACATTGTTAGTATTACTCCTTACTCTACAGAACTGATGGGGAAATACAACTTAATCGACTTTTGCTACCACAAACCTCCTCTTGCCACCTCCACCCCCCCCCCCATTCCCGCAAAAGAAAACTAAAAAAAAAAAAAAGAAGAAAGAAAGAAAAACAAATTGGCTGAAGCCAAAACAAACCAAAAGCACAAAAAAATCCAGCAAAAATGGACCAGAGATTGACAAAAGCATTACCAAGGACAGAGCTGTAGAAGAGAACAAGATGTCGATTTTACACGCTTGGGCATTTTTTGTTTTGTCATTACAACTGGGGGGCTGAAATATTTAAAGACTCACAGATGCGGGGCTCTCATGCCTTGGAGGTCATGATGTTTGCCTCTCATTCAAAGGGCCCGTTGTCGAATCCGGGTAGCGACGGAACATTTTTCTTTACTAAAATTGTCTTCTTTCTCCTCCTTTCCTGCTCTCAAGCAATGTGTCGTTTGCTTTCGTCTCCACTTTCTGCCCCCACCCCCTCACCTCCTTTTCCCCCTCCTCTGGGCTCCTGACTCTTAATACTGCCACCCGCAAAAAAAGAAAGAAAGAAAAAGGAAGAAAAAGAAAAACAAATAGACTAAAACCAAATAAACCAAAAACAAAAACAAAAACAATCCAGCAAAGATGGGTCAGAGTTTGATGAAAGTAATTCCAACGATTTTACAAGTTCGGACATTTATAACTTTTTGTTTTGTTTTGTTTTTTAGTTTTCTTTTCGTCATCATTACAACTGATGGGCTGAAGTCTTAGAGACTCACAGACGCGGGGCGAGAATGAACATTACAATACAATGCACAAACTTTATCCTGTGGGTGGTTGGCGGGTGCTCTGGTGTGGTTTGCTCCTTTTTTCCTATCAAACATCTATCAGTCCTTATCTCCCCTTCTTCTTTTTTATGTTTGTTTTTCTCTTGTAACACCTTTAATCTTCTGGGCGCTCATATTATGACCGCATGCTGTTGCGAGTGCCGTAAAACCTCTACTAAAAATTACAAAAAATTTTATCCGTGCGGCACTCAACAGTCCAGCCATGCTGCATGTTGGCGAAAGGTTATCTTCAGTGCCCAAAAGGTGCTTTATCTCTCTCTCTCTCTCTCTCTCTCTCTCTCTCTCTCTCTCTCTCTGTGTGTGTGTGTTTGTGTGTGTGTGTGTGT
>NW_004797651.1:583272-584288 GCF_000002075.1 Aplysia californica | reverse complement strand
CTCCTCTCCCTACTCCTCCCCTCTACCATCTCCTTCTCATACGTGCATTTATCATCACATAATAATCGTTTCCTCCACTGGACTTACAACTCTCCTTTAATAATTATTATACGCTCAACAAAGATTAGCCTTGTCCTACCCCTGCCCCACCCCCTGCCCCGCCCCTTAGGACAGCAAAGCGTGTGTGTCTCATTCACGACTTAGCTAAGTAGAAGATGCACCAGATGGTATGATAATATTATGGGGTAAAAATGATGCACTCGCCTTTCTCTCTTTCTGTACGACAAATCTAGAATCTATAACCAAAAAAGTCAGGCTGTGCAGCGAAGGAGATCGAATATTATGATAAATGCCTAATATTATAGAATTGTCCTCGAAACACTAAAGCAAAAAAAAAAAAGAACAAAATATTAAAAATGAAATAAAATAAATGAAAATATAATGGACTTTAAAAAACTAAAAAAATCTAAAAGGTATGAAAGAGAGCGAGAATATTAATTAATCGAAGCTTTTTTGCCTTCAGAAAAGGCGGTAGGTGATCCGTAAGCAGCTGACAGCTTGAAAAAGGTCGTGATACTCGACATTTTGAACGTGCTGTTTCGGTGTAGGTGTTTTACTCCTCCATCAACACAATTTAGATTACTAGGGTGGTCTGGTTTCAGGACAGTCGGGTCTGAGTTGAGAGGGGTACGTCTTTTCTGCAGACAGACCTATTTACTTGATTATAATTCTCCCCATACGGGAATCGAACTCGCGTTTTCTGCGTGTAACTTCGAAGCGTTTAACTGCTACATCACAGACGCCAGTGCTTTCTGTGCCAAGTAGCCAAAAAATAACAAACTGGGATAAAACTTTGTAAATATTTCATCAGAGCTTAGAAAATCTAGAAAATTCGTCTTCTTAATAATCTGCTAAACGCGTATATTATCACATTGACAATTGCACAAATGCGTACTCACGCACAGACAGACAGACAGACAGACAGACAGACAGACAGACAGACAGACAGACAGACA
>NW_004797651.1:581869-583172 GCF_000002075.1 Aplysia californica | reverse complement strand
CCCAAAAAAAAGGAAAAGAAAAGAAAAGAAAAGAAAAAGGATCCAGCAAAAAGCGGGCCAGACAGCATCACGTTTCAAGCAGTCAGACGTAACAGCTGTTGCGGACTGAATTGGACGCCCAGCCACGATCATCAGATCATTTTTGTCCCTATTTCAAACCGCATCTGTATAGTTGTAGGATCGAATCAAAACGTGGTGAAATCAGGCATTCGTCTGTTGTTGTTTTTTTTTGGACATTTGGAGTTATTTATACCATTTTAAAGCTTGCTCATATGTCTTACTTTCGGTGAAATAAATACTCATCTATCATTAATAGAAGTCGAGATATTTGGGATTGAAGAAGGTAGGGGTCGCCTGGTTTCAGAGGTAAAATTAGTGAGAAAATGGCCACCAAAGTTGGCGACTTTCAAAATTTGTGAGTCCTTAGAAGCTGCAAATTGACATTGCTGTGCCTTAAATCAACATTTTTCAGTAAAAATCCACACAGAAATGGGTTGAGCCAAAAAGCAAAAATTTTATAAAAATTAACAAACCGGAAATAAAGCCCCGATATCTTCAATTTCATTATTTTGACGAGCGCCTGATTTCCCCACGATGCCTCACTAGCCTTAATTAGGGATGTGAACGCAATGGACGCCTTGTGATGTTAATCGAAGCGTGCGTTCAGCCGACCAGTCGAATCAAAATTATTAGAGCATGATCGAATCTGTTTGAGAAAAGAGAAGCTCGGCGTCATAATAGCGGCCATTTAGTTCGAGGGAAAGGGAAAGGCAGGGCGGGGTATCTGTGATGTTAAACTGTACTCAAAACGGACTATGAAACGTTGGATTTTATGACAGATTGTTGTGTGCCACTAGTAGCTATTACTTTTACAAATGGGTTTTTATGTTTGGCATTTTGTGTGTGTGTGTGTGTGTGTGTATGTGTGTGTGTATGTGTGTGTGTGTGTGTGTGTGTGTGTTTGTGTTTGTGTTTGTGTATGTGTGTTTGTGTTTTAGTTTTAGTAAGTGTTTTACGGCACTTACAACACAATAAGCTCATATAAGACTGGAGATTAGAGGTGTTACAAGAGAGTAACAAACACAAATGAGTTTTACGCCTCCATTGACACAAATTAGATTATTTAGGAGACTGGCTATTTGAAAAGCAGAAGGAAAGTAAAGATCTAGTAAAAGTAGGAGCTATAACCCGAGTGGCACATCTCATTCGCTGCCCATTTGAGTAGTTTTAACACCACAGTAGCCATGCCGCCCCCGCCCCCCACACACACACATACATCTTCTCTCTCTCTCTCTCTCTCTCT
>NW_004797651.1:573174-581211 GCF_000002075.1 Aplysia californica | reverse complement strand
AATTTTTTTTTAAATAATAAAAATTTGACAGACTGCTATGCAAAGCTTACGGATCGGAATAACGAGTAAATTTCCTCTTTAGAAAGTGGTGGCACAGAGTTCCAGTTCCCCACGTCGTATGGATACGATAATAAAACACGACGTACAGATAGGGTGAAGGACGGACGACTCGACAAAACGGACAACGATTTGTGGTTTGTAGATAAAGCAAAAAGAAGAAGGGAATAGAATAATAATATAACAAAATGGTTACCACATTGACACCGACACGATGTTTCACGTCACGGACTACACGATTACTATTACAATGTACCAGAGAACATGTTCCACATTTTTTGTCCGTCTGCTTCAAGGGAAATAATCTCATCAACTAGATCTAGTCCCCTTGTTTCTGTTGGTGACGCAGGCTCATGAAAATGTGTTCGTTGACTTTGATAGGTCAGGCCATTCCTGCACTTCTCCAAAAGTTCATAGAAACTACTGGGTTTCATTCGAAAATAGCTGAAGAATGTTTCATCGTCTTCCAACAATTGCGGGTATAAATGATGAATTCCACCGAGAGTCTCACGCTGTCTCAATATTGGATGAATGCCATATCTTTTTAGCACGTTGTCGTTGTCTCTTCTGTCTCCTCCTCAACCATTACAAAAACAACAACTTCTTTCTCCTGGTACACGCCTTGTCTGGTGATAGAATGTCGTGGAAATTGTTCGTTGTTGACGTCGTCGGTTGTTACCGCGAACGACACGAACGGTTTCTGTTGTCGTGTCATCTGGCTTTAACGTGGTCTTACCCTAACCCAAACCCTAACAACTCATTAAGGGTTAGAGATCTTGAAAAAATGTGTGACAGGCGAAAGGCTCGGATGTGCTTCTTGAGACTTGAAAGCATCGCAGCAGAGAAATGAGTGGCCAAACCTAACCCTAGCCCTAACCCTATCTAACCCTAACCCTAACGGCAACCTTTAGCCTAACCCTAACCCTTAACCTAACCCTGACCCTGACCCTAACCCTAATCTCAACCCTGACCCTAACACAAACCCGAACCTAAGCCCGTACCCGAGCCTGAACCCTAACAACTCGTTAAGACTAAGAGAACTTGACATGAATTTATCGAACCAGACATATGAGAGACCAAACCTTACCCTAGCCCTAACCCTGACCCTATTCCTTACCATAACCCTTATCTGAACCCGAACCCAAACCCGAACATCCCAGCAGCAGAGCTCTGTCAACACACTGGCAGGCGACATGTCTCTCAGATTCTGCACAACAAACAAAGATAATTTCACTTGCAAATAACTCGGGACTTTCTCGGGAAACCTTGTTTGGGGCCCGATAAATAACCGCAATAAAAAGAGAATAGATTTTTTTAAAGGAAATCGATGTTCTCAGACAGAGATAAAGAAGTCTGGAATCGCCAGCACTGTTGAGGGTTCTTTTTTTCTACAGGCCTGTTCACACAGTTGAATCTGTGTGGTAAGCTCCGGGTCGAAAAGTGGTACTGGACAACACATAGGCACTGAACATGAGATCAGATAAAAGTCTGACTATTGATGGAGAGAAAAGCAAAAAAAAAAGCAAAAAATAAAAACAAAAGCAAAAACAAAAAACGCAGGATTTACCGGACAATCTTACATCGAGAAGTAAACGAATTTAAGGACTACAGGCAGCGTGTCGTCTGGATGGAACGTACCTTGACATAATTGTTAGAGTAAAAGTTTTACCCATCATATGTCATATATGAGCACACTGGGAAGTATAATATTCAGGGTAAACTCACTTTAAAAAAAAACTAACTAAAAGAAAAACAAACAAGAGAAACCAGAAAAAATTAACAAAACAATTATGTAGATTGGCTTGCCATCTTTTCCTTCAAGAAAACTTAAAACCTTAAACAGACGTCGGTGATCATAGTTCGCCCATCATTTCTCTGCTCGGGTACTCTCAAAAAGAAAATTCGGGCCTTTTACTTGTCACACATCTTTTACTCTTAATTAAGTTATTCTTCGTCTACGTTGGCATCTATTGTCCTCTGTTTTTTTCGCTCGTATAATCTGTTGTTTGATATTGTCTAAACTGCGTGAAAAAGCCAGAACAGTATACAACCAGCTGCTAACTGGCACGATCAGCAGGCAGACCCTTTCCTGGATCATGGAGAGGAGGGAGGAGCAGCTATGGCATTGTTCCGCCTGCAATGATGCCTATTCTCCAACCAAGTAAGTAAGTATGTTTTAAATTGGCAGTGTAATCATAATATTTCTACACATCTTTCTTTCTTTCTAGGCGTTATCCGTCCAGTGCAGGATGTAGCCCGCCAACAACGACCTCCACTCAAAGCAGTTTTATCGGCTGTTTTTCCGAGTCCAGGTTGTGCTCGTCTGTTCTGTTCATCGTTTTTCCATCTTCTTTTTGGTCTTCTTCTTGATCTTTTCCCTCTTCTTGATCTCTATTTAAAGTATCAATTTGCAGGTGTGACCAGCACATTTAGGTCGGAGTAAAACATTGGTGATATCTGACTCTCCTGTTTTCTCTCATATTCTGTGCGCTGTATTTGATCTTGTATTCTCATGCCCAGCTGCTTCCTTTCCGTCGCACTTTGTGTTTTCCTTAATAACTTTATGGTATTTTTGGTTATTGGCAAGGTTTGACACCTGTAGTTTATTCATTCTAACTCAAGCCGGGTGTCTAAAAAAAGAAAACGCATTCAAATGGCAATAACTCGGTCATCTTTAAACCAGTTTTGACGAAACATTTTTAAGAAATGAAATTCAACCATGGGGACATTACATCTGTCAAAATGAAATAAACCAACCTCTACGTTTGAATAAAAATCAAGTTTTTACAATTTTAACAAAAATTTAGTGAAACGCAAAACTTTGCAACTTCTTAATAATCAACCATACTTGATATATTATTTCAAACAGTCATTATTTGTGTGTTGAAGAACAAATTTAGCCAAAAAATTATATTACCAAATAAACCCAGGGAGGTGATGACTATTTAAGTACCCAGGTGTTGACCATTTCTCTCTATACCAGCTCCAATACGCCACTAGAAATTTTGAATAACCCCGTTGTGTGTTTTTGGGGTAGATTCTATTAGACGTTCTGTTCAACATTGAATTTTAACCATTCGATGTCTGTGATTTGTTTCCGTGGACTCTATCAAAAAACCCATAGGTAATAATTCAAAATGGTTGAAGTTTCAGGGAATGTGTAACCATTCATTTGTAAACTGTCGGCCTCTAAGACGTTCCCTAGAACTTTCTTACAACTACCCATGGGCCACTTTAGACATTTGGGGTGTGGCCAGTGCCGGATTAACCATTAGGCAAATAAGGCAATTGCCTTGGGGCCACTCAAAAAATTAGGCCACAAACGGGCCAGAGACAGGGTACAACAAGGCCATATTTTTTCGAGTTTTTTTTCCCGTTTTGATCAGGCCGCAGCAAGGCCAGTCAGCAAGGCCACAACTAGAATAGCCCTAGGCTAGCCCTAGCCAGAGTCCGACTGAGTTTTTAGTCCCAGGCCTAGTTCTGAAAGTGCTGTGACATTTTGTTTGGCCTCTCTCTAGGCCACATTTTTTTCTAAAATTAAATTGAATCATTAGCAGTGGGTTCCAAATCAAACACATTTGGCCTCTAAAGTCACCAGATACCTGGCAACCCAGATAACAGTTCCAAAGTTGTGGCCCTGCTGGAGTCAAAAGCCTGCGAATGCTACATTTCTAGCCTAATTTCTGCCAAATTCGACAGTTTTCTAAGCGCACATGAGGTGAAAGGTGAACTGTGCTTACAAAACCCCCGATATAATAAAATCAAGGTGCTATCTGTATAATAATTCAGACATCTATTATTAGGCATAGACGTTTTAAGCAAGGGCAGGGACAGGAAGGGATGCCAACATTATACGTGTAAAAAGTTATTTTTTGTACTATTTTTTGTTTTTTAGCAAATTGAAACCTTACAAAATTAGTGTCCAGATTCCGAATGAATAATATAAAACGTAGAACAAACCTAGATCTAGATCAATCTAGTCTAAGTCTAGTAGCGCAGTGTTTATATATTTTTTAATGGCATCCCCTCTTTTAGGCCTAAACCCTATCCCCTCCACAACTCCCCCTCCCCGGAACTCGGGACTCAACAGTTACTTGTGAGGTTGACCTAAAGATCCTACTGTTAGTTTTTGAAGCAATCCACGAAATTGGACGATCCTAGATCACAGAACTCATAAATGTGAAAGCATCTTTCAGAAACACAAGACAGGGTAAACACCTAAGACTGTCAACTAGAAATGCCAGAGCCAGAACAAAAATCGGAAATCGGGCTTTCACTTTCAGTGTTTCAGCCCCATCTTTATGGAACGCACTGCCAGCAGCAATAGGAAATGTTGAGACAAGACATTTCTGTTCCAGAAAATATTCAATTGATCCAAATTGTAGCGCCTCAGAGCAGATCTTCTGGAGTGGGCGCTTTATAAATGCCTTGTGAGTTATGATTTATGACTTACATATTGCTAGCCTAAGCAACAGAGGGCCAAATAGTTATATTCAATACTAATGCTATCATATGTCAGTAAAACTAGATGTTAAATTACGCGAACAAATTTTTCTTCATACTAACAGGAAAATGAAGAAACCCAACGGGAAAGTGAGAGTTGGTGGGATTGGGGACAGGGGAGGGGGGGGGAGACAGGAAAGTTTGTGTGTATGTGTGGGAGAAGGTCTTTTAAACTGCAGCTTTGGCTGCAACTGGATACCTTTTATTTTGACAGTGGCTATGCAGTATGACTGCATTCTGATCTCAGTCAGTAGTAGTACACGAACTAGTACTTTACTTATAGTATACAATATTGAGGATGCTGATAGAGACCAGAATCGACATAATATAATGCAAACCATTGCAGCAACACCAAAAAAACCCAAAAAACAACAACAACAACAAACAACAATAACAAACAACAACAACAACATCAACAACAAAAGCAGCAGCAGCATCACCACCACCACTGCCACAACATAGGCCCTACCACGTTACTTCATAATGTACTTTTCTTGTGCATGCTTATCCTCAGTGTCTGCTAGGATTAGTATCTTGAAATGTCAAAACGAAATAGTGGATGGGAAGGAGCAAAGGAGTTGGAGAAGAAAATTAAAGAAGGAGAAGAACTAAAAAAATTAACAAAACTGACTTCAATTTTTCATGTTAAAAAGAAAAGTAGAAGCGAAGCTTCTTCATCTCAAATCGATAGCAACCAAGAAAAGCCTACTGCTAGTACTATTGGAGCTGGGGTAGCTGATGGTGAAGCTTCTTCATCTCAAATCGACAGCAACCAAGAAGAGCCTACTGCTGAAGCTGAGCTAGCTGATGCTAAAACAGTCGAAACTGATAATATTTCAGGAACAATAGCAAATGATGTAGGGCTTCTAGGTGACATAACGGACGATGTGCTTGAAATGTGCATAACTCGCGGAGCAAACCAGTTTTGGAATTTGGCCAGTGACTATCCAGAGACAAAACGAGACTTTTCTGGCGTGAATCGGTATTTAAATAACAGTGCATTCAAACGTATTTTGTCAAATGGAGAAGTAGTTGAACGTGACTGGCTAGTATATTCTCCAGCCAAAGCCTGTGTTTTCTGTTTCCCTTGCTTTTTGTTTTCGCCAGACCGCGTACATCTTTCTGGTCAGGGGTTTACAGATTGGAAGAATATAACCAACTATTTAAAAACACATGAAACAAGTCCCAAACATATAAACTCAGTCTTGACTTTATGTCAACGTAGTGTTGCTGGTGGGCAAGTTGACGAGCGGTTACACCAAAACTTACTGGAACAACGAAAATACTGAAAAACATTTTGTTACATTGTATTAAGACAAGCATTTTCCTTTGTGAGAGAGGGCTGGCTTTTCGAGCCAGTAATGAAATCGTTGGGTCCAAGGACAATTATATTCCGTGCGCAGGCCACTCTCTAAATTTAGTTGGTCAATCAGCTGTAGATTGCTGTGTGGAAGCTGTGTCTTTCTTTCAGTTCCTGCAGCGCTTGTATTCATTTTTTCTTGCATCAACACATCGTTGGAATATTTTGTTACGACACGTTGAGGAAAATCCTGAATGTCTTGTCCCAAAACACCCATCTGACACCCGGTGGTCTGCCCGGGCTGATGCGACAGAAACAGTCTTCAGGGGCTACAAACAATTCCAAAGTGCTCTACAAGAGATTGCAGAGGATATTGACCAGAATGGTCTCACGAAGCACGAAGCTGGCGCACTTGCAAGTTATATGAACACTATTGAAGTTGCTTTCATGTGTGAGCTTTGGAATGACATTTTACATCGTTTCAATTACTGAAGTAAACTGCTACAAAGTTCAACTATTGAACTAAGCCAAGCCATTGGATTGTTAAAAAGTTTAGACACATAATATATAGGTGAGTGTCGAGGAAAGTTTGACTATTACCATGACAAGGCATGTGACCGATGTGGAAGCAGCATAAATAAATCAGACAGTCGGGGAGCACGTGTACACAGGAGAACAGTAGATGACGGAGATGCCGCAAGTGTGATGGATGAAATGTCGGGTCAGAAGAAATTCAAAGTGAATACATTCTTGGTTATCTTGGTCCAACTGAAAAGTGCCCTATGCAGGCGAATTGACACCTATTCAACAGAGTAGTGCAGCGGTTTGGTGTTTTAACAGAGTGTGATTCAATGTCAGCTGAAGACATCAATGCTTTGATATCACCACTTGTTAATGTCTATCCACATGACCTCTCTCCTAACTTTCCAATGGAATTTAGACAGTGCGGATGTACCTGTCTCTAATGTCAACTAACTGCACTGGCGAACATTCATTTTCGCAATTGAAACGCATTAAAGACGTTAAGCATTCAACCATGTCCCAGCAGAGGCTATGGATGCTAGCACGTCTTTCAATTGAAAGCGATTTACTGCACAACGTTGACATTAACAAAGTCGTTGATGAATTCGCTGTTGCAAAAGCACGCCAAGTGGCAATCTAGGTAAGAAATAATAATGCATAATGTTATTGTTGTGAGACCTTAGTTACATTATCTTACTGGTATGTTGTCCATGTTCCATACTGTCATACGTTGGACTGGCTGACAGACAGACACACGCACAGACAGACCGCGCATTGGTGTGCTGTGTGTGTAGTTTTGAATTTACAAGCAAGCAAGCAAGCAAGCAAGCAAGCAAGCAAGCAAGCAAGCGCGTGTGTGTGTGTGTGTGTGTGTGTGTGTGTGTGTAAAAGGGGTTGGGAGGGGAGGGGGGGGTTTACACCATATCTAACTTTTTCAGGCCACTCAGTGAAGTGTGCCTTGGGGCCAGCTGGGTCTTAATCCGGCACTGGGTGTGGCCCCCATCCCACTCTAACCTGGCCTGTACAGCATAACACCTTCTCCTCCTCAAACTTCTCCAGAACTCTCTCAGCACTGTGAGATATCCACCTGGTGTGACTGTGGTGATTTTACTGTCAATGTCCTGAAACCAGAACGGGCTGATCACACCCTTGTAGCTGAACGTTTCTAAAAAGTAAAATTTTACCTTTTATCCAAATTAGGCTGAAATTTTAAAAACTTGATATCTCCATAACATTCACTGGATTTTCTTCATATTTGCAAACTTAATGTCTCTTTGGTTTAACTTTATTTGTTCAAAGTTTTGTTAAAATCAGTTTTCTAATGAACGAGTTATTGCCCTGTAAGTGGGTCATCTTTTAATTTTCTTTTGGACACCCTGTATTATCAAATGATGTTAAAAAAAAAAAAAGCGAAAGGAATCTGCAGCCGATCCAGCACTCTTACCTTAAAAGGTTTATTGATTCAGTTGTTTGGTTGTTTGATTCAGTTGTTTGGTTGTTTGATTCAGTTGTTTGGTTGTTTGAGGGCCTCTAGGACAAATAAAGATACGGATGAAAGAGATATATTGAGACGAGAAGAAAATCGAGAAAAACAGCAAATGATAGATAGATAGATAGATAGATAGATAGATAGATAGATAGATAGATAGATAGAT
>NW_004797651.1:569223-570231 GCF_000002075.1 Aplysia californica | reverse complement strand
CCAAAAAAAAATCTCCAACAACAAAAACTCCAACAAAAACCAAACAAACCAACAAAATACGGACTTCTAGTCTGTCACCGACCCCTCAGTTTGTGACCTGTGACCCAGACCAGCGTCGTCTCTAATCCCGCCTACAGTGACGTCCAACAGACTTCTCCACCTGTATAATATTACAGCCATACAATCCCAAGCGAGGAAAACTATCGGTCTATGCCCAAAGCTTAAAAAAGAAAACAATATGCCCAAAGCTTAAAAAAGAAAACAATCTTCTAATCTTTAAGTAACCCAAAGCAACCATTCTGGTAATCCAATAATGCCATGGATTATAGAATGCGCTGTTTTTGGGGCATCTTAAAACAAAAAAGAAGAGAAGCAAAAATCCGCTTTTCACACAAATTTTCCAAATCTGTATTTATAAAAAGACGGACAAAAAAAATCCAAAACAAAAAGAAAACAAAAACAAGAACAAAAGCAAAAACCAAAAAAGAACCCCCCATAAAAACCCAACAACAAAACAAAAGCACAAAAACAACCAGTCCGGCAAAATAAAACAAGCGTACAAAGAAATACTCAACTTTTGAATTGTGCTTTTGAATTGTGTATAGTGGTTCAAAATATAACGTCACATTACTCGTCGTCTGTTGCTGATTGGACGCTCTAAATACTTTGTTGCTATACGGGAGGGGGGGTTCAATAAGTCTTTGGTCTCGGTATGAAGGAATCATGGTAGAGTAATGAAATTTCGCCAGCATTTAGACAAGTTCAGGCTATTGACTGGTTTAATTTAACTGTGTAATCCCTATACATTGTTGTATTTTTATGATGGAAATACAGGGATTACTTTTCATATTGATGACTTGATCGACTTTGAAATACGTGCGTTTGGGAAAAATGCTGTATCTTTCTTAAGATACATTACATATTGTATGCTGTATCTTTCTTAAGATACATTACATATTGTATGCTGTATCTTTCTTAAGATACATTACATATTGTATGCTGTATCTT
>NW_004797651.1:566439-569123 GCF_000002075.1 Aplysia californica | reverse complement strand
GTCCGGGTGACGCCTTATATCAACACTATTAGGTTATTTAAGAGCCGAATTTAACGGCCATTTCTTTTTAGGAGCTAACCAAATGGATGGAGAGCCTTGACAATTCCACAAAAGACCCGAGTTTTAAAAAAAATCAAATCTGGAATTCGAACCAGTGCCATCCATTCCTTAGTCTAGCATGATACCCACCAGCAAATCATTGACGTAATGTTTGTGATTAAAAACATCATCATATATTTTTTAATAAGTTGTCGTTCTTCCAAAGGTTTACCGACGTCTGTGGTGTAGAGGTTAGACGATTTGCCATCACAATTGTAGAAGACGTGAGCTTGATTCCCGCTTGGTAAGGGTTCATTGGGGTTTTTTGGATCGAGCATCTCCATTCTATGAGGTAAGAAGAAGGCGGTGGCGATGGATTGGACATACTCTCAGGAAGTCAGGCAGCTTCATAACAAAGAAAGTTTTGGATTGGAAACCACAGGGTAAGAGATCAAGGAAAAGACCGAGTGGGACCTGGAGAAGAATCACAGACATCGATGTACAGAACAGTGGGAAGACATGGAATAACATCAAGAGGCTAACCCAGGATAGAGAAAGATGGAAGGTGCTTGTCCGTGGCCTATACCCTGGTGCAGGGTGAGAAAGGTAATGATGATGATGATCTCCACTCTGTCTTTTGGGATGTTGTATCACTCTCAGCCCGGTTTGGCGCTGGCACGCAGGCACTGGTGACGAAGCGCGCCTGCTAAACGATCTAAATAATGTCCATGTATCTGTAAAACACATGCTTTACATTACCTAATGTGAAGAATGCTAACAAAATGAGTTACTTCTCGCAATCCATGAATGGAGATATCAGCCACAAATCTACACAAGGGTCATATTTGTAGACTCTAAACCAATGCCATTCTCTTCAAGTTTAACATGTCTTTTATTATTTCATATCGATAAAAAGTGATAAATTGTAAAACTTCAAACTATACATTTGATGTTTCTATTTCCATCGGTGTAAAATCTGAGAAGTAACTCATTTTGTCAGCACACTTCACTAATGTTTGTTAGAAAAGCGCTACAGAAGATATTTCTTACTTTTACCAAGACCACTGTTGATACGTCATTACTGTGTACAAACTGCCTTGAGTTTCAGTTTTAATAACAGTTTTACGGCACTTGCAATACAAATGGGTCCTATAAGTGCCGAAGAGTGGAGCAGAGGTGTTGCTTAAGAGTAACATACAGAGAAAAGAAGGAGTTGGAGAATTTAATAAGTACGATAGATGTTTTGTTGGAATCAGAAGAAGCAAACTACACAAGAGCAACCGCCTGCCACCTACGAGTACGACGTGTATAAATTACTCGACAAACCATATCATCATCATATGTGGAGTGCGCTGACAAAATGAGTTACTTCTCAGATTTTAGACCGACGGAAATAGAAACATCAAAGGTATAGTTTTAAGTTTTACCATTTATCTCTTTTTATCAGTATGAAATGATAAAAGACATGTTAAACTTGAAGAGAATGGCATTGGTTTAGAGTCTACAAATATGACCCTTGTGTAGATTTGTGGCTGATATCTCCATTCATGGATTGCGAGAAGTAACTCATTTTGTTAGCATGCTTCACATATTATTACGTAGGTCAACGCGTACTTTTGCCTATTTAATCTGATACACCGTCCAGCTCCAGCCACCGACCCCACTAAATCCTGCAAGAATCGATTTATAGAATATGAGTCCACCTCACTTTGGTCTACTTAAAAATCTGTCATAATCTCGCTAATGAAGTAACCATCTGTGGCCACAACGAGGAAAAATGTTTAGTTTAGAGAAAAAAAAAGGGGGGGGAGGGTGTGAGGGGTTTAGATCATAATAGTCAAGACGCACTATAATCAGGCGCTCGTCCGTTTTGGGGGCTTAGATCATAATTAGAACGACGCAGTGAAATCAGGCGCTCGTCGGTTGTTGGAATAACCCCAAAGCCTGTATATTTGTCCTGCTTTTGGTGGCAAAAATAAATATCGACGTTTCTTGAAAAGAAGTCGAGATATTGGAGATTGAAGGGGTGGGGGTCGTTGGTGTCGAGATAATGGCCGCCAAAGTTTGGTGACTTCCAAAGCTGTACTGTCTTTGGAGTCTGCAAATTTACTTATTTTTTGGGTCCCTTTTATCCATGTCTTTCAGTAAACTCAAAACATGATGTTTAATGTATTTTTGAATGAACATAAAAAGTCATCAGCCACCACCCCCCCCCTTTCCTCCCAGAAAAAAACAAAGAACAAATTGAAAAAAAAAAATTCCGTTTCTACGAGTTCATAACTTTTTTTAACGAGCGCCTGATTTCACCACGATGCGTTGGTAAGCATAAAAAGACACACGGAAGTTTTGGTTATGACAGTTGGAGCGCCATTAACTGTCGGGTGATAACAGATGATCGCTTCACACGCCCGCGTCCTCATGCTGTAGGGTACGTGTTGAGAGAGAGAGAGAGAGAGATAGAGAGAGAGAGAGAGGGGGGAGAGAGAGAGAGAGAGAGATAGAGAGACAGAGATAGAGAGAGAGGAGGGAGGGAGAGAGAGAGCGAGAGAGAGAGAGATAGAGAGAGAGGAGGGAGAGAGGGAGGGAGAGAGAGAGAGAGAGACAGAGGGCAGAAAGATAGAGAGAGAGTGAGATAGAGAGAAGGG
>NW_004797651.1:564063-566339 GCF_000002075.1 Aplysia californica | reverse complement strand
AGATACATTACATATTGTATGCTGTATCTTTCTTAAGATACATTACATATTGTATGCTTTATCTTTCTTAAGATACATTACATATTGTATGCTGTATCTTTCTTAAGATCAAGATACATTACATATTGTATGCTGTATCTTTCTTAAGATACATTACATATTGTATGCTTTATCTTTCTTAAGATACATTACATATTGTATGCTGTATCTTTCTTAAGATACATTACACATTATTCAGACAAAGTGTCAATTAATCAAAAAAGAATTTACTATAAGTTTAACCACCTCTGACACCTGTTGAGTTATTGCCCGAGGAATATTTGCAATGAGAACTTCTTCAAACTTTGAATGGCTATTTCTCAAAACTGATTCTCCGAACCCAACTAATTTCAAACAGACATAACTTTGGAATGGAGTCATATTTAAAAATAAAATAAAGACCAGGTTTTTTGTTGTTGTTGAATTTTTCACCATGACACCGATGTTCTCAAATCACACCACAATTAAAAAAAAATATATTTAGCCTGCAAATGAGAAGGGAACTATTTGATTTATACTTTGAAAATACTTTGTTCATTACAATACATTATTTAGAAGAAACAGTCACACAAATAATGCCTTAATTAAATTGATACAATAACAAAATTTACCTTCACTAACAGACTGCTGTCATGATTAAGATTACAGCTAACTAAAAACTAAGTCACACAAATGGGTTCTCTTTGCTAACCATTTCGATCCAAATCCTTTCAACAGTTGAAACATTAATGAGTACTCAAATTCATGGCAAAACTACAACTTTCCTTAATTTACAGTTAGAAATTATGAAATTTTAATATGTCACCTGCAAGAGGGCAGTGGCTTCTTTCATAAAAGAATGAAAAACCTACACGATGGTAGCAGCTAGATCTGGTAAGTAACAAGCAACAACATAGCCTAGTCAAGGGCAGTTCTTAGCTTGCAGTCACACTCGGTTTACCATGAAAACACAAACGTTTCTAAGAGAGTTCGTGAACTTTTCAGAGGCTGTCCTCCACATAGATTTCTCTTTTGTGTTCCTCAACAATGGCGAAATGTCGGTCTCAGCTCCTTCCGTCTACCGGTGGCTCTTTATCTATGACTCAATGACTCGGTCTGACGCCTGTGACCCTGATGTTCTTCACTCCCCATATTTCAGCAAAATGGTTGCTTTAGCCTTCCCAAGAACGAAAATCTGGCAGGCCCACCCGACTGTATCAAATAAATCCAGAGACCTCTTCGAATGAATAAAATGTGCCAAATGGGCAATGCGCACTGGGTGTAAGCCAAGGACCTTGCAACTTTACTGTATAATAACTTCCTTGGTATAAGAAGAGAGGTATACGTCTGCTTGCGAGGCGAAGCGGCGCGAACGATGGGATTAAAATTAAATACAAAGGGAAAGAGGTTTAAAGCTACACCAAGAGCGACGCGAGTGGATGGGGGGCAAGGCGAAAGAAAGCGATCTGAAGAGGACTGATTTATTTTCGTTGGCATCACTTGAAATAAATTTATTCCTGTCTGCACGTAGTAGATGCCTGCGCACACACACAATAGTGGCAGCACTCTAGATACTAGATCTGCACACATTCAGTGACAATAACAAGAAAGGGAATGTAGACGAAAGTAAATCTCAAATGATGCGAGCGAAAACAAACCAATCCTTGCCTCGCCTCGCCTCGCATTGCCCTCAGTGTGACCAATATAACCTCTTTCTCTTGGTTGTGTTAAGACCAATCACTTCGCCGGCGCCGCTGCGCTTTTCCCTTTCGTCAACCCGCAGCCACCTCCCGAATCGTCGCGCTTCGCCTCGTCCGCTAGGCCACGCGTGACCTGACCAAAAGGCTCCCAATATAACCAGGAAGTTGTTGCCGTGGACGTGAACTTTCTGTGCTCTGCTAAGTTGATTAGGGCGGGGCCACAGAATTCTACACTTAGAACATAAGCGTAGAATTCTGTGGGCGGGGCAAATGAAAAGGGCAAAATCTCGCACTTTGAGGGTAAGCAAAGGCTCAAAGGGCCCAATTGTATCCGGTTCGGCTTCAACATTTCCGAGAAGGAGAAATCGAGATGATCAGTGAGGATATTAATAAAATCATTGTATTAATAATGAATGCAGTCGTGAACAGCGTTGTGTTTAAAAAAGTATATATGAAAGGTATACTCCTTATTAGCTCTGTCTGTCTGTCTGTCTGTCTGTCTGTTTATCTGTCTGCCCCCCCTCTCTCTCCCCTCCTCTCTTTCTCCCCCCTCTCTCT
>NW_004797651.1:562774-563963 GCF_000002075.1 Aplysia californica | reverse complement strand
TGTGTGTGTGTGTGTGTGTTAAGCGCGCGTCGTGCGTGCAACCAAACAAAAGCGACAGTCTGATTGAGACATTAACATTTCACGATATGGATCTTTGCGTTTCCCGTTAACCGGAAAATCACAATACCTTTTGCCATCGCGATTTGCATTCAAATAAAGGAGACTGTCAAAAATTTACATCAAATTTCCAGCTTTCAAATGCAGCCACTGTGCGCTTTTCTGCATTAACAAATTGTGGACTCCTCGTTTTTACGTGTGAACCCAATAGTCAAAGCCACATCGCCGAATATTGATTGCAGAAGCACAATAGAGGCTTACGTTACAGTTTTCAAGTGTATTATGCTCGAGGCGAGAATGTAGGATAGACCTGAATAATAGACTGCTTTTTGTGTTTTCAGAAAGCCCATTGCAGTACTGTTGTTTGATATCAGAGTTCGGGGAGGCTGTTCGGGGAGGGGGAAAAGGGGAGGGGTGGAAGAGAAAAGGGGGTGGGGGTGGGGGTGGCAATGAGGGTAAGAGTACAGAAAAAAAGAGAGATAGGGATGGGGTGGTAGGAGTTTTTGTCTGCTGAGAGATAAGATCTACCTTATTGATTCTTCATTGGAAGTAATTAAATGTGTGGTTTTGCCAGCTGGATAGAAGCTGTCATTAAAAGTGCATAGTGTAATGGGTTATCAATTCATTACAAATGCAGAACTGAATGTGAGATGCTTAGATACATGCGCACAAAACGGTCACTCACA
Organism: Aplysia californica; assembly: GCF_000002075.1. NCBI lineage: Eukaryota > Metazoa > Mollusca > Gastropoda > Aplysiida > Aplysiidae > Aplysia > Aplysia californica. The sequence continues at coordinate 563,220 of NW_004797651.1, read as the reverse complement.
TTCAAACACACACACACACACACACACACACACACACACACACACACACACACACATACACACACACGCACACACACGCACACACACAGACACACGTACACTCACACACACACACACATACACACACACACTAACACACACACACATACACACACACTAACACACACACACACACACACACACATATACACACACCGACAAACATATTATTTAATATATTATCATAACACTGTGGATACATGATTACAAAAAGAACAAAATCGTGAAAGATGAAGATGATCCAAGCCTGTTTGATAATAACAGTAACAGACAGATCAAGACAGAGACGTGTCTCTGGGGCTATTAAGTGCTGTCTGTTTGAGATTGAGTTTATTCCAACGCAGATGGTCATAAAATTTGGCGCGAAAAAAAAAGATGTCTGGACTGCGAATTTTTTTTTCTTTGTG
>NW_004797651.1:559538-562506 GCF_000002075.1 Aplysia californica | reverse complement strand
GGGGGGGGCTGACTTCAGTAAAATGACACAAACTGAAGTGGTACCGGCACGGCGTACGATCATCCGGATTGGCCAATGACCAAGACTATTCTACAAGGAACAACACAAGGAGCAAGACGAAGAGGCAGACAGGGGACATGATGGGTATGCAACGTCAAAGAGTGGACTGACAGTGACTGGAACATCACGCCGGGTAAAGCTGAGAATTTTTAACAAAGTTGGTTGCAAAATCTACTGTGGTGCTCCACTAGTCAGCCAGACTACTTGTTAGATGAAGGTGATGGTGACGGTGAAGGTGAAGGTCGAGGTGAGGGTGAAGGTGAGGGTGAAGGTGAAGGTAAGGGTGAGGGTGAAGGTGAGGGTGAAGGTGGAGGTGAGGGTGAAGCTGAGGGTGAAGGTGAGGGTGAAGGTGAAGGTAAGGGTGAAGGTGGGGGTTAAGGTGAAGGTGAGTGAAGGTGAAGGTGAAGGTAAGGGTGAAGGTGAAGGTGAGTGAAGGTGAAGGTGAAGGTGAAGGTGATGGGGAAGGTGAAGGTACGGGTGAAGGTGAAGGGGAGTGAAGGTGATGGGGAAGGTGAAGGTGAAGGTGAAAGTGGAAGTGAGCGCGAGGTGAACGTGAGGTTGAAGGTGAAAGTGAAAGAGAAAGGTGAAGATGAAGGTGAGGATGAGTGTTAGGGTGAAGGTAAAGATGAAGGTGAAAGTGAAGGTGAAGGTGACGGTGAAGGAGAAGGTGAAAGACTCTGATTTGAACTAGTAAACCGAGTTGTGAGCTTGGAAAACTACCGGATCCACCCAAGGAGCAAGAAAGAACACATCCCTTCAGCGGAAGGATATGGAAACATAATGGTGTCACGACGTGATGGAATCAGGCGCTCGTTAATTTTTGGGCATGTGGGGTTATTGGTATCATCTTACTTAAAGCCTGTTCATTTGCCTTCCTTTTTGGTGAAAAAAATATCCATCTTTGTAGAATAGAAGTCGAAATATTTGCGATTGAAGGGGGTCAGGGTTGCCTGGTTCAAGAGGTAAAATTAGCGAGAAAAAGGCCGCTAAAATTTGGTAACTTCCATAGCCTGAGAGTCCTTGGAAACTGAAAATTTACATTTTTGTGCCTTTTTCGTTTCAGTAAAATCCACAGAAAGACTGTTTTAAATGGCCATAAAAGGTGTTGAGCCAGAAAAAGAAAATTAGAAAAAAATTGTCCCTCGGCGAAAAAAAATAATTAAAGAATGCTGATTTCTTTGATTTCATTATTTTGACGAACGTCTGATTTCTCCACGATGCCTCACAAATTATTATCATGCTGCATTTACTTTCCATTCTGCTACTATGGGTGGTTGGCGGGCGCCCGATCTGGTGTTGTTTGCAGCAGTTTTCTCCGGTCCTATCAAACCTGTATCTTTCTTATAGTATCTCCTCATATCTCCTCCTTTTCTTTGCACGTTACTCTCTAGTAACAACTCTAATCTTTGGCGCTTGTATAATCTGTAAAAACACTTACTAAAAGTAACCTGAAATAATCTGCTACTGCTTCAGTCGGCACACTTTCAGCTCACCGTGTTTTGGTAGACTACCTAGTAGGGGAATCTGGTTCGAATACCCTAAGACGTATGTTTAATGTAGACTGACTCAAATGAAGAGTTTTCATGACTTTTCTCCCTCTCGATCACTGCTACTACCAGAGTTGGACGTTTAATCGGAGATTTTGCTTTTGAGTACCTGATAATATCCTATATGTATATCGTTAACGTGGACGTTTAATTCCATTACGTGCTAAATTGCAATGGTCACAGCAGGCTTTTCGTCTGCTGAGGGAGGTAATCAGCACTGCCCATGTTCCGCTTGAAGTGATTTCTATTCTTGCATTGGCAGACAGTTGCCACCGTTCCACTTGACTGACTTTGTATGGTCGTTCGTTTGCGTCAGTATATCTTAAATTTACGAAAAAGATGCAGTTCAATAAACCAGACCCATCCCTCCCCTTTTTCAAAATGATCGAACCCCCCCCCTACCGAAAAAACCCAACACAAACAAACAAAAAACAAACAAACAAACAAACAAACAAACAAAACAAAATACAACGAAACAAAACGAAACGAATCCCCCCCCCCCCCAATTTCCAAAGTTCTTATTTAGCGCATATCTTTTTTGTACTTACGAGCGCAAAAAGATCTCATCTTCTTATCTTCCTCGATTTAAGGGAAGCTTATCAACATTATATCTGGAATGTTGGTTTTTAGATACCGGAAACACACAGTGGCTGATAGTTTCATATTTATAACCGAGCCTCGTAAAAAGACAATCATATTACAATGATAAAACCCAACAACTGAACCAAAAAAAAAACAACAACCCCCCCCACCAAAAACCAAAAAAAACACCAAAAAAACACACACACACAAAACAAAAAACAAAACAAAGCAAAAACAAAACAAAACAAAACAAGGGGGCTCTCGTGGCCAAGAGGTTAAGGTGTTCACCTCTCATTTAATAGGTCCTGGGTTCGAACCTGGATAGCGATGGGAAAATTTTTTTCTCTATAATTTTCTCCTTTCACACCATTTCCTGCTCTCTAGCCATGTTCTGTCGTCTGCTTTCGTCGTCTCCACTTTCTGCCACCACCCCCTCACCTCCTTTGCCCCCTGCTCTGGGTCCCGGACTCTTTCTGCAGCTTTTCTACTGCTACTCCTCGGCTCCTTCTTACTGCTGTCTTTCCGCCACACCCCTGATCTTCTGTTAGGAAAGATCTAGACCTAGCCTTCTCGGACAAGGACGAAAAATCTTGGAGGTCCAGTGTGCAAGTTGCGCACGTTACAGATCCCTTGGTGGTCCAAATTCGATAAGAGTAGGTTTCGGCGGCTACCCGGGCCAAATTCAAAATTTCCTACCAACTGAAAAAATGTTTAATATGTCCCGCGCGCTCATATGAGCTTAGGCAGTTGCGAGCGCTGTAAAACACTTACCGCCCCCC
>NW_004797651.1:557455-559369 GCF_000002075.1 Aplysia californica | reverse complement strand
TTAGTTTTTAAAAGTTCATTCAACTCATCCTCTTCTCTGAGTGTATAAAAAGTGTTTTGAATTGAAAATTATGGGAATCACACGAGAGAAATGTTTGTTTGTGTGTGTGTGTGTGTGTGTGTGTGTGTGTGTGTGTGTGTGTGTGTGTGCGCGCGCGTGCGTGTGTCCCAAATGAGTGTACGTGTTTTACAGCCATACGGGCACGGTTAGATCATTTGGGAGGCTAGCTGCTTCAACCATGCTACCCAGAGTCATCTCGGGACAGACGAGGGTTTTTCAAACAAAAAGAAAAAAGGAAAAAAAGAAAGAAAAAAACCCCTTCACTCAGGAAGCGAATTCATGTCTTATGTGTGAAACGACAAAGAACCTAATCTTTCCACCGTTGTGTAAATGCAGTCATTTTCTTCTAACATCTCTTTGCATGTCTCTCTTACTGAAGATTTGATCTCTAAAAGTGGTTTTCCAAAAACGTCTACACTTTAAAAAAGAATAAAAGACGAGATATCTTTAAATGTTAAAAGCTTCGCACTCTAAGTCAATTCCCACTCGTCACATGGTTGCGAGTATGCAAATTGTGCAATTTTCGCTCGGTGCATGGTCTCTTTTCTCTACCAAGTGACGTCATAATTCGCAGCTGTACGACGAGTGAAAATGTTTCTGGTGTCTCGTGGCTTAGATAGAGGTTAAGGTGTTTGCCTCTCATTCAAAGGTCCCGGGTTCGAATCCGGGTAGCGACGGAAAAAAAATCTTCTGTGCCTCCTTTCTTGCTCTCTAGCAATGTTCTGTCGTCTGCTTTCGTCTCCACTTTCTGCTCCCACCCCATCACCCCGTCTGGGCTTCTAGCTCTTTCTACAGCCTTTCTACTGCTACTCCTTGGCTCTTTCCTATTGCTGTCTTTCAGCCACATCCTTGATCTTCTGAGACTGATAGGAAAGATCTACACCTAGCCTTCTCGTACAAGGGCGAAAAATCTCGGAGGTCCTATGTGCAAGTTGCGCACGTTAAAGATCCCTTGGAGGTCTAAAATCAATTAGAGTAGGCTTCGGCTGCCGCCCGGGCAAAATTCAAAATTTCCTACCAACTGACAGACAATGTTTTATGTGTCCCGCGCGCTCATATGACCTTATGCAATTGCGAGCATCGTAAAACATTTTTTTTTTTTAGAAAAAAAAAAAGAAACCCTAGTGTAAGTCCTGTACCGCACTACAACAAAACAGTTGGCCGACTGTTTTATCGCGATAGTCTGGATAATGAAAATAAGAGAAACAGGACTAAATAATAGTTATTGCTGGTGTGCTTGCACTCTCTTAATGTAATTGTCCACAATTCACAAACAAAACGGTTAGCCTTTTTTTTTTTTTTTTGGTTGTTATTGGCATGTGGGCAATGAAAATGAGAGAAAAACGACAAAAATTTTGTCATCGCTGTGTTAACTTGATGTGTTGCGGTAGACTTCTTTGAAAACTAGCATTGTGCTGGGCTATCTTCAAGTGTAGCCAGTTTTGTATACAAGTTTGTGCATTCACAGGCTTGCCTTATCACCAAATCAAGTTTTTACAAGCAGAGAGAATAGTGGTGTAAATTGAATATTAAAAAAACAAAAATAAATTAAAGATTGTGGGTGTTTTTTGTTCGTTTGTTTTTTGCTTTTTTCCCTCAAATGTACTTTAAAATGATTTTTTTTAACGAGAAAGCCCTGTCCGATAGCTTGCTCCTGAACTAATTAAGAGTTCCATTTTCTTTGTCTTTGAGAAGTGACCCCTTCCCTGCCCCCAACCCTCCCCCTTTTTAAAACAAATCGTTTAGAATAAATTAGAACAAGAAGCAGCCTTCCCCCCCCCCCACAATAGGGGGTGTAGGGATGGGTGGTGGGAGTGGAGGGGTAAATTACGGGAGGGGGGGAGGGGGCTGGAG
>NW_004797651.1:554951-556215 GCF_000002075.1 Aplysia californica | reverse complement strand
TCCTCCTCCTCCTCCTCCTCCTTCTCCCCCTCCTCCTCTTCTTCTTCTTCTTTTCCTTGTCCTCCCCAAAGACGTTCGTTGGAAAACAACGAGCAGTTTTAAACATAGTGGCGTTTTGGAACACCGTATAATAAATACAAAGTGCTGCGAACGCGCCGAACTCAGTAAGTTGTTAGGCGGGTTCTGATTTGCTATACGTAGGAGCCAATACATACAACAAGGCCGTCAATGGCGAGAGAATCCGAGGAACGGGCCCCCGCTGTTTTTACCGCAGAAAGAGGTAGTGTGTACCTGGTCGTTCTAAAGGTGGGGCACTGCTGGTGTTCCGGATTCTCAGGCCGGTGACAGGAACACTGCCATTACGTGCTGAACTGGGATATATTATTATTATTATTATTATTATTGTTATTATTATTCTCACGGTTTTCCGAACTCTCAGTGAACTGAAGGAGTGTTTGTAAGTTAATCAACAAACTTTCAAAATAGTTAATTCAGTACATCAATAGCATCTTTATACTGGATTAAATATTTGAGTGTGGATCTAGAATAGATGTCTAGGTGTACACATAATGCATATCCTGGTTTACGTCGATACATATTATGCCTAGGAATCAAACACATAGTCATACGACCGCACCTTTGGTTGTACAGCCAAGTGTAACAATACTAGATATTCTACTGCACGTATAGGTCAGCGGACATTGTTGTTTTATTCGTTTACTTAGCCTCTCGTTCTCTCAAATTAACGACCGAGGTCAATGTAACTTCTGGTTTGGAGAGGTAGAGAAAAAAGGCAACAATCTGGTATTGTGCATTCAACAGCGGAACGTGTCATGTTGTTGTTGTTGTTATTGTTTTAGAATAAATTGTTTTTTTCCCGCTTTGGATTAATCACGAGTGGGTATTTATTTTGTGTAAACAAAAACGCAACTGCCTCAAAGGCAGGACTCTTTCATTTAGCTCAACGAGATTGTAGTTGAGTCTGCCTCACCGTCGAGAGAGGAGAGATCTTCTATTCGGAAAGTTATTCACATCTTGGTCTTGATCTAGACCTTCCTAGAGATTTGCAGTTCCGTAGTAGTTAGATGATAATTGGATCAAACGTTAAAAGAAGAGTCGAGGATTCACATTTCCTTCCCTTGATATAAACGTGACATGAACGACAAAAGGCTCTATAATCATCACCGCCACCATCATCATCATCATCATCATCATCATCATCATCATCATCATCATTTTTATTATTATTATTATTATTATTATT
>NW_004797651.1:551965-553592 GCF_000002075.1 Aplysia californica | reverse complement strand
TGTGTGCCGGTTGTGGGTGTGTTTACGTATGTGTGTGTGTGTGTGTGTGTGTGTGTGTGTGTGTGTGTGTGTGTGTGTGCGCGTGCGTTGAAGACGACGGGTGTTTGCCTGAAACGTAAAAACAACGTGCTTGTGTTGATCTGAGATTTCTTTATAGCCTTTTTCGAGAGTTCCTCAATAAATCATTGGGTTTTTTGTTGCATTACAAGTTCTTGTACAGGCAGATATAGAGGCAGAGATAAGCAACCCTGTAACATAAAATATAAATTATATCCTCAATGTCACACTCTAACCATGTATGCGTGGGTAGGTGGCAAGTACTCTGGTGTGGTTTGCTCCCTCTTTTCTACCAAACGTCTATCGTTCTTATCTCTCCTCCTTTTTTGTGCTTGCTCCCCTCTTGTAACACCTATAATCTTCTGCAAGTACATAACATAATTGTGTTACAAATGTAAAAAAAACCTCTTACTAAAACAAACAAAAAATCCCAAAACAGAACCATGTAGGACTGTGTGCGTGCGTTTATATCGAGGACACGGAAGGAAATGTGTATTGTTTTTTCGACTACAAAAGTGGAAAAACAAAACAAAAACAAAACAAAGCAAAACATTGCAATACAAGACAAAACAAATTTTCTCAAAATAGAAGCAAAAAACCTCGTTATTTCGCTCTCGTTATCCACAGAACTGCTCAAAATATGTAAAGTGTTCTTGTCACATAATTAATAGAGTCTCTAGCATCATCAGTTATTATAGGAGGAATTCCTTATTTGTCACTTATTGTGACAAGATCCTCTGAGCAAATTATGCAAGGGTTAGGGGTTTGGTTTAGGGTTTTGGGTTAGGGTGAGGGTTAATGTTAGGGTATAGGGTTAGGGTTAATGTTTAGGGTTAAGGTTAGGGTTAGGGTATACCCCGCTCAAAATATCCCCTCTTTTTGTGTTGTTGGTCGGCCGGCCCTCTGCGGAGCTCCTTCCATCCTTATTATAATTAGAGTTGTGAATAAATGACAGAATAATTATGTTATCGGTCCTATCGGAGACGAACGTTAAACTAGGAGGTCCCGCTCCTTAAATAACCTAATAGTGTTGATAGAGGGGCGTTAAACCTATACCATTTCACCATTTTAAAATTATGTTATTATAATTACAGTTGTGAATAAATGACAGAATAATTCGAGCCCTCTATCAACAAGTCAATAAGTGTTTTAACCTAATTTGCCGGATACACGTCTTGTGTCGGACACCAACGATGAAGCCAACGACGACGATGAATACGACAATGACGATGATGGCAACGATGATATTCTGACACTACAATCCACGAACTTGAGGCACGTCCTTGGTCACGTTTTCCAGCTGCCCACCAAGACAGGCAGTGTGTGTTTACTTTGCTTTCTTTTTGGGGGAGCTCGTACTTCGACCTGGGCGAGGACGGGTCGGAACCCTACCGAAGTGTCTCCACTGTGACTACAAGTACAAGGCCACAAAACGTGAGTATGCTTGAGACGTTGAGACGGAAGAAGTACGTTAGGAGTTTCTTTTGCTTTTTTATTCTTGAAATTAAAAAAAAAAGATGTTCTTTTTCGCGGGTTAGGATGGTTTTTTTTGTTTTTTAAAGGAAGAAAA